>NC_077228.1:429779456-429819456 GCF_027887165.1 Monodelphis domestica | reverse complement strand
GCATTCCTGCATCTGACTTTCACAATTTCAAGCATTCATGTGATTTTATTAGTAACCTCATTTTCACTTTCCCATTGGCAACCATACACATTCACAGCTATGCAAAGTAGAGAAAAAAAATGAGAGGGCGATACATGCAGTCAAGTTTGTGAATCAGCTACCATCCTATTAGGTACTTCGCATGTCTTGTCCATCCTTCAGTTGTAAAGAACTCCCCGTGCATTTGTTGCATATTTTCATTATTTCCCTTTAAAACTCAAATTCTGGACTGCAGCTATGACCCAAAAACACAGTGTAAGTCCTTTGAGCTCTAAGCCCAAGTGAGCAAAGTTAGAGATGGGGTTTAGGGAGAAAATAAAACTTACATAAACTCTGTGCCAGAATGTCTACAGCCCCAGTTGGCTGGGAGACCCTTAAAGATCTCAAATGGCACAGGAGGAAAACCTCATTAACAAATTATTTCTAGCTGCTAAGTCTTTTACAGTCTTCAATACCATCCACCAACCATGAAGAACAGAATGTTGGAGGTGATGTCAAAACCTCAACAATCTCAGTGTCATTTAACAGCAGTGACAAAAGTCCCAACAACCTCTCCTTTGGCTTTCAGAGAGGAATCAAGTTAGAGAACCTTACAATAGCATAGTGTACAGTACAATGCCCTCACACTGCCATCGGACTCAGTGTAAGGTGAGATTCAGGTCAATATGTTTCCATTTTAAAAAATTTATTTTCCACCCAACATTTTATGTTAGTGTAGATTTCATGTGTTGTGAAAAGTGAATACTGTTTGAAATCCAAGTTTGTAATTGAAATGTTAACACAAAAGGTCACAGAATTCTAGGGAATTACAAGTGAGAAAAATGTTTTGCATGTTGCCAGTTTTATCTTGTGTGCTGCATTTTATGGGTTGTTTTATGGTCACCTGTGTTAGGGGAAAGTACATATTATCATAATTAATGTTTTATTGTAAAGAATTTTATGCAGAAAAGTATATCTTCAGCAATCTTTAGCAAAAGATTGTCATTTTTATTGGCTGTGGGAATCTCACCCTCTATTTCCCAGAGATTCAATGTATGAACTTCAAGATTTTTTTGCTTTCATGATGTTTTCTAGGAATGTGGATTGACTGGACTATACACTTATCATAGAGACAAGGGAAAGCAGAACTTTAGAAATCACTTAATCTTTCTACTAGGCCTCCAGTTACTTATCTTTTCTAGGCATGGAATTCCCTATTTATAAAATTAAGTGATTGTGATTCATCTACCATCCCAAATTTTTATGATAAGTGTATTGTCATTTGAGAAACATTTTCATTTTTATAAGGAACAAGATCAAAAGTCAAAGTAAGAAATCACTAATTGTGGAATTTTAGAGAGGGAACTCAGTTCAGTTTTTCAATCTTCTGAAGAAACTAGGTATTAATTATTATGGGCATAGGAAAATGGGCTTGGTATAACAGAAAAAACATTGTACTTGGAACTCAAGAGGCCTCAGTTCATAATTGAAACTTTATGATTTACTAGCCTGTGAACTAATAAGTCACATCATTTTTCTCAGACTCAATTTTTTCACTTGTAAAATTTGGATAATAACACATTTACTACCTACTTTACTGAATTGTTGTAATGAATGTCATTTTTAACATTAAAATTCTATTTAAGTATGATTTTTTTATCATTGCCCAAGTTGCCACAACAAGTTATTGGGAGAACCAGGACTATCAAGTTTGGTCTCATGATGTGTAATCACTATAACATACTGCCTACCTTATCAGGTCCTTCCTGGAAAGCAAATTTTGATGGGCACCTGAAAAAAATAGAAGACTCATTATTACAGGAAAGAAGGCAGAGCACTGATAGGACTGATTAAAGACATTGAAAACAAATTTTATCCATTTAATTTTTCACAGAGAAATTTTTGCCTAAGAGATCTTGATAGGACTAAACTTACACTATCACTGGTACTGGAAAGTCATGGGTAAAGAAACTCCCTCTATCAATATAGGTTGACCCCTTCTAGTTAGTTTATAATCTTGGTTGTTAGATCACTGAGAAATTAAGTGGCTTGCCAATGGTTATACAGACAGTATGTGTCAGAGTCAGAAATTGAATCCAAGAAGCAGTACAGAATATAGAGCACCAGACCTGGAGTCAGGAGGACCTGGGCTCAAATCTGACTTCAGGTACTTCCTAGCTGTGTGACCCTGGGCAATTCACTTAATCCTGATTGCATAGCCCTTGCCTTTCTGTCTTAAAGTTGTTACTAAGACAGGAAATAAGGGTTTAATTAAAAAGAAGAAGAATTCAAACCTTCTTGACTTCAAGGCTAGCTCTGTATCCATTACAACTGCTACCTGTCAACATATTCAAATTTTAAGTGGCTAAGTAGTGATGACACCTGGGAAATACCAAGGAAGTATACCAAAAAGTACAGGTTGGTTATGACGTAGAAATTGCCTCCACTTATCTCTGAGATGTTCTGGCCACCACATGGGGATGTGGGGAAGGTGGGGGGAGAGGCTCCAGGAGAAAATAGTTGGAGAAAAATAAGTCTATTATAGTCACTAGAAAATCTAGCCTGAACTTGCCTAGAATTAGGATGTGGCCCTTGGTGTGGTTTCACAGTTTCAAGGAAGTGAAAACTCCGTCATGGATTTGGGAGGCCAGTTCATAGTTGGAAAAAAAGTGGTGAGCCATGGGGCACCTACCGTAAAGATGGGCAGTTACTTTCCATAATTCTAAGAACTCTTAAAACAAACCAGTCTTTCTGCCTTGAACAGTGCATCTCTTTCTCTCTCATACTCATCAACATGCACAATATAAACAAGCATTGCCTTTTCCATCTCCTAAGGAATTTTTAAGAGACTCACTCCCTATATTCAGAACAAGGCTGATCTTAACCCCTTAGAGAGGCCATCTGGAAAAGTTTTCCTCCTTTGAAAACAAGCTTCTTACTGGAGTTTCCCTAAATTCTAATCTTTGAAGAGATGGAATTTAAAAGGAAAAATCTCCTTGAAGAGGTACTTCAAGAAAAGTCTTAAGTGGCAATTGTCTTTAGTCACGCTCTTTGTTTGGTTTCTCAGAATCATGACTGAGAAAGCTTCAAGCCTGGTTTATACTGTGATGGCATCTAACATTCCTATCCTTCAGTCCAACTCTAAAATCATATTGGAGCCTGTCTCTGTATTTTATGTTGGAATCCATCTCTGGCTCACTGAGCCTCCATAGGAGTGTGGGTAAACCCCTGAATCTCTCATTTTTTTCCCTTTCTATTGGCTATCCAAATGCCTAAATACACTTCCTCCTCAACTCTATATCACAGATTGCCTCTTTTCAGATTCAGCCAAAGTCACACCTTCCATGTGAAGCCTTTGCTGATTATCCACATCCATTACTGATTACTGTCATCCTCCCTCTCTAACTACCTTGCATTGAACTCCTTTGCATTTATTTTTTATTTACTCGATATGTATCTAATCTGTATATGCATAGTCATATATGTACATGTTGCCTCCTCCAATAGAATGTTCATCCCTTGAGGGTTGAAATTGTTTTATTCTTTGTCTTTGTATCTCTAGCACCTAGTTCAAGATCTACCAAGTCTGGCAGTAGGAGCTGAGTAAATGCTTGTTTATAGAGTGACCTGATTGTGGGTGACTTGACTACTTAGCAAGCAGTCATATCTCATGCAACCAAAAAGTAGCCTGGGTCTGACCTCTTCTGTCCAACAGACTAGTGTATAAGTTTCCCATGCTCTCCAGTTTCCAAATGGAAAATATGAGTACCACCTGAGATTATCTTCTGAGAAGCCAGCCCATAAGCCTAGTTCTGCTGAGCTGAGGGTCTAGCCATTGCTTTACCTCTGAAAACATGGCTAGAACCAGTTACCTTGAAAGGATTTGACATCTGTGACCTGATATTCATCTTTTTCCAAGTTCAACTTACAAAAGAAATGGTCTTTCTTTTGGCAATTCATTTGCCCTATGACGATGGAAAGGTTTAAAATGAGGAGGGCAAACTTATTTAGTACCAACACCTATATAAAGGTTTAAGGGAAGCACCTTTTATTATAAAGCAGTCTAAGGAAGAAAAACATAAAATATTCATTTCTAGCAAGTCAGTATTCACAGTTGATTAACTCATACTGAACTATCTTCAAGAGCTGACTTTGTTAAATGAATTCAGAGTACTCTATCCCACCCTGAAAGGACTCTCTCCTGGGCCTCCTTTTCTCTCTTTAGAGTATCATGGTACAGTATGAAAGAGATCTAGGATTGGAGCCCAAAGCGCTGAAACTTGTATCTGTATTTCTTCAGGCAAGTCACTCCATTTCCCTCAATGGTAGTTTCAGTTAGTTGGTCAATGAACATTTATTAAGCACCTACTACTATATAACAATCATGTGCTAAGAGCTGGTGATAGAAACAGAGGCAAAAAAGAAATTCCTACCGGCAAGGATCTTACAATCTAATGAAGGAGACAATAAGCAAAAAAAAAATGCACAAGCAAGCTATATATAAGGCACTAGAATTGAGAAGAATTGGGAAAGACTTCCTGTAAAAGACAGAATTTTAATTGGAACATGAAGGAAACTAGGGAAAGTGGAAGGTTGAGATGAGTAAGGAGGGCATTCCATGCATGGGGTAGAGCTAGAGAAAATGGAATGTCTGGTTTGAGGAAGAGAAAGGAGGCCAATTTCACTGGATCAAAGAGTGAATGGCAGGAAGTAAGACTGGAAAGGAGTGAGGTAGATGTGGGCTAAATTATGAAGGACTTTGAATATCACGTAGAGATTTTTTTATTTGTTCCTAGAGATAATAGAGAGAAACAAGAGTTTGTTGACAGGACTTGTGATTTAAGGAAAAAATCACTTCAGCTGCTAAATGGGGGGATGAATTGGAGAGGGAGAGACTTAAGGCAGGCATACCCACCAGTAGGCTATTGTAATAGTCCAAGTATGTGGTGATGAGGGACTACACCAACTAGTATCCTCGCCAAAGAAGAAAAAAGGCTATATTAAGAGATTGTGCAAAGATGAAATCAACAGTCCGTGGCAACAGATTGAATATGGGAAGTGAGAAGTAGTGATTCTAGGGTGACACCTGTATGCATGGGGGATTGGAAGAATGGTCTTGCCTTTGACATTAATGAGGAATTTGAAAGGGAGAAGTGTTTAGTGGGAAATATAATGAGTTTAGTTTTAGACACTTTAGAATGATGAGGATGGAAGCTGAATTATAAGAGGTTAAGAGGACAATGAAAGGAGAGAAAGTGAAGATACCTATTACAGACCACCTTCTCAAGGAGGTCAGCCACAAAGGGCAGAAGAGATATAGGACAATAATTATCAGGGATGGAAGACTCAAATAAGGGGTTTTTATTGATGGGACAGGCATGGGCATGTTTGTAAGCAGTAGGGAAGGATCCAGTACATAGAGAAAGACTAAAGATAACTGAGTGGGGATGAAAAAAATGTGTTAGGGTAGATGATCTATGTTTCTCTTTCCAGTTCTATAAGTATAACTAAATAACTAAGACTCTTTCTCCATGCAGTCTTTCCTTTGATGACTTTCAAAGTTCCCAGGGGTTCAGATAGATTGATATAGTCCTTTTGTCTCTCCTGATCTCCACTCTCCTTTCATCAACCGAATGTTAGACATTGACATCTGTAGATGCCTGAAGACATCTTAAGCTCGGTATGTTCAAAACAGAATTTATTATTATGAGCCAATGATCCCTGGTTTGATTTAGCCCACTCTCCAGGACATATGAAAAGCATGACTTACCCCATCGGAAGGCAGTTGTCTCCCCTCTCCACCAGCCACATATGTTTTTGCATGTCAGTATTAAGTTTCCTATCTCCTTACCCTCATTACTTATTCTTTATTAGGCAGTTTAAAGAATACCTTCATTTCAGGGGCTTATCCCACCCCAATGTCTTGCTCCACTGATGATAGGGCAGTCTCTTATTAGTGTCACTTGCCTAAAATTAGTATCATTTGCCTAAAAAATTAATTTTGAGCCCTAAATAGTTTCAGACCTAAATATGGAGTGCATTTCCCATTGCCTCTCCAACTAATCAATCACATGCTGTCTGTGGAATTATGGGAGCAAATATATTCTCCTCCTACGACTGCTTTCCCTATGTGGTAATATCAGTCTTTAGGAAAACTCCATTTTGTATTGCAATTAACTTGCCTCCAAACTTATCCCTCTACCTAACTCTCTAATTTCTGTCAAGGGTACCACTATCTTAAATTTTCAAGTTCCGAATCATCTTCTATCTATGACATCCTTGGCCCTATAATCCAATTTGCCAAATCTTGTCATTCTACCTTCCCAGAAACTCTTGCATCTTTTCCATTATCTCCATTCATAGTCATCACTCTTGTTTGTATTCTCATTTACCCTCTCTTAGACTACTGCAGTAGTTATCTAACTGGTCTCTCTGCTTCCAGTCTCTCCTCTCTCCACCCCATCCACCACACAGCTGCCAAGCTGATATTACTAAAGCAGAGGTCTGATCTTACCACTCCCCCTGCTCAAGATACGTCTTAAGTGATTCCTTTCTGACTCTAGGAAAGAACATAAATTCCTCTGTTTGCCATTTAAAGCTCTTTATGTGACTTCAACTTTCTCTCCAGACTATTTTCACTTTCTCCGTGTCTTTGGGTTGCCAGACTGTACAATGGATAGAGTACCTAACCTGGAGTTAGGAAGACTCATCTTTATGAGTCTAAATCCATCCTAAGACACTAACAATGTGAGTCTGAACAAGTCACTTAACTTTATTTGCCTCATTTTCCTCTTCTTTAAAATGAGCTGGAGAAGCAAATGGCAAATCACTCCAGTAACCCCAAATGAGGTCATGAAGAGTCAGGCATACCTGAAATGACTGAAAAACATAAGCTTTCTTTCATGTCTAGAATGTTATTCCCCCAATCCTCTTAGAATATCTAACTGGGTACTTAAAAGATATAGAGAGTAGAGGGAAGATAACCCAGAGAGGAGAGACCATCAAGAGCAATGGAGATCAGAAAAACTCTCATCAAGAAGATTTGATCTGAATCTTGAAGAAATCCAGGAAAACTAAAAGGTTGAGGAGAAGGAGAAGAGCATTCCATTCATGGGAGATAACCACTGCAAAAGAATTCAAGAAGCTGCAAGAAGACTAGTTAGTTGGATCAGAGAGTATGTAAAGTGAAATAAGGCATAAAAAAGATTGGAAAAATAGGAAAGGGTCTATTTATGAAGATTTTTAAATGCTAAAAGAAGATATTTTATCTGATCATGGAGGTAATATGAAACCATTGGAGTTTACCAAGTAAAGAAGCAACATCAGACTGGGCCTTTAGGAAAATCACATTGGCCACTGAGTAGAGGATAAGCTGGAGTGGGGAGAGACAAAGTAGGAAAACCAATGGAGACCAATTAGAAAGCTGTTGCAGTACAATAGTGTCTCAGTGTAGGTAAACTTAACACCTGGAAATTTAGGTATATATGATTGAAATGATGGAAAAAATGAAGAAGAAAAATATGTAAAATAATTCTTTGTTATGTACTAAATCCTTCATTTTCCCAAGCTGCACAGTCTCACAGCAGTTTGCCCAATTGCACTAGTCCTTGCTCTGAGAAGTGTTAGTGTGAGTCATTACATTGTTTTACCCCAAATATTAGCTCCCTCATCAATCTTTGTTTGGGGGAGGAGGAGTCAAGATGGTGGCGTAGAGGCAGTGAAAGTTCAGACCTCTGAAAACCCTTCCTTACCAGTTACAAACTAAATGCTACTAGGGGACTGAAAATCAAACCTAACAACAAGACAGAGCCAAGGAAGCCTCCTGCTGGACTCAACTGAAAAGGTATGCCCCCAAAAGCCTGAATTCGAGAACACTCAGGTTTAAGGGGAAAGAAGAAGAAAGGTCCAAGGACCCTTCCTCCACTTAGAGCACTGAGCCTCCAGCGGTAGCTGGAACCTCTGGGCGGCCAAGAGTCCTGGTCTGGAGGGAGTACTTTGTGGGCAAAGCTGTGCAAGGCTCAGAGCGTCAAACACAGCCAGTGGGGAAGCAGTTGGAGAAGAAGCACAGAGCAGGAAGCCTAGTTGCAACAGCAGAGACAATCCAAATCCTGCCCCCCTCCCCCGTCCCTTTCCCAAGGTTTTGACCTCAGGACACATTCAGCTCTACAAGTTCAAACCAGCTGGACTTAAACTCATCAAAGCCTTCAGAGGGCAGGGAAGCTCAAGCTCCAACACCCCTCCCCCACAGATTGTGCAGAGAAATTTGCTGACTAAGCTCCAAGGGAGAAGGCTGACTGAAAAACCCAAAACCACAGATCCAAAACAAAATGAGAGGAGCAAGAGAGCAGGCAACAACAGGGGGAAAAGAGGGGGCAAATATGAGCAAACAATAGAAAAAGATAAAAGAAATTACAATCTACAGCTTCTATACAGGCAATGAACAAAGAGCAAACGGAACAGAGGAGGAGGGAACACCAAGCAATAAAACAGAAAACCCAGCAAATTGGACACAGGCTTTGGAAGAACTCAAGATACAATTCAAAACACAATTAAGAGAGGTTGAAGACAACTGGCAAAAAAAAAAAACAAAACACTTAAAAAGCAAGATAAGTCATCTAGAAGCAGAGGCACTTGAACTAAAACCAAAAAGTAGTGTCTTGAAAGCCAAAATTAATCAGCTTGAAAATGAGGCAAAGGAGATGAAAGATGAGGCAAAGAAAATGAAAGATGAGACAAAGAAGATGAAAGATGACCTCCAAAGAAAATCAGACCAGAAGGAGAAGGATGACCAAAAAGCCAGGGATGGAATTCAGTCTTTAAAAACCAGAATACAATAATTAGAAGCAAGCAACTTCACAAGGCAGCAGGACACTATTAAACAAAATCAAAAGAATGAAAAAATTGAGGAAAATATGAAGCACCTCATTCACAAAACAGAAGATTTAGAAAATCGTTCCAGAAGAGACAACTTAAGAATCATTGGTCTACCAGAACACCATGGTAAAAGAAAAAACCTGGACATCATCCTACAGGAAATTATCCAAGAAAACTACCCTGATATTCTAGAACAAGAGGAAAAAGTGGAGATTGAAAGAATCCACAGATTACCTCCTGTACTTAATCCTCAATTGACAATATCCAGGAATGTTATGGCTAAATTCAAGAACTACCAGACCAAGGAAAAATTATTACAAGCTACTAAGTAGAAGTCACTTAGATACCATGGAACCACAGTTAGAATAACACATTATCTGACTGAAGGACTGAAAGGCATGGAATATGCAAGGGAAACTTGGTCTACAGCCAAAGATCAATTACCCAGCAAAACTGACTATATTCTTAAAAGGGAAAGCATGGTCATTTAACAAAATAGAAGAATTCCAAGCATTTGTAAAGAAAAGACCAGACCTGAACAGAAAATTTGATGCCCAAACACAGAACTCAAGAGAATCATCAAAAGAAAGAGGGGAAAAAGAAAAACAAAACACCAGCTTTTTTTAAGAGACCCAATAAGTTAAAATGATATGTATCCCTATAAAAAAAAAGAGGACATTGGTAACTCTTAAAAATTGTTATTATCACCTGGGTAGCTAGAAGAATTATACTTAGAGGGAACAGTGACAAACTGTATAGGATGAAATGCCAAGACATAAATATGTATATGGATATATGTATGCATAAAAATATATATATATACACACAACTAGAGCTAAAAAAGATTAATACTAAGAGAAATGGGAAAAGAAACAAGATGGGGTAAATATATATATATATATATATATATATATATATATATATATATATATATATATATATATATATATATCACAGAGAAGCACATGGTGGGAGGAGGGGAGAACATCAATACACTGGAAGGGTAAAGAGGTTGAAGTTAGGAAATACTCAATATTTACATGCATTGAAATTGACTCAAAGAGGGAAGAACAATCAAATATATTGGGGTAGAGAATTAATTTGCTCCCTATAGGGAAGTAAGGGTAACAAATGGACTGGTGGGGAGGGAAGGGTAGATTTTAGATTTTACTCCAGCCCTATTAAGGATTAAGTGTTGAGAAGGATAGCCTATGACAGACATGTGCTAACAAATGACAAATCAGAAACAATTGACAGACCCCCTGGGCTGTCTTAAGTCAAACTTAAGCTACCATTGGTACATGTGAGACGCAGGAAGTGATGTAAAAAAACAGTCTATATATTTCGCATCACTTCTCTCCAGCCTCTTTTCATGGAGAGGTGACTCAGCAGTGGTGTGGCTCTTGCTGGGAGTCTTGGGGTCTTGGCATGGCTGCAGCCTTTGTCTGGTTTTGCCAATGACCGTCCTTGATACAATACTGGGAGAAGCTTAGTAGCATAGCTCAGGTCTTCCCTGAGCTCTCTCGGAGTTTAGGCTGATTCCTTTTTTCCCTTACCTTTCCTAAAAACACCATCCTCCCAGGAGGCCCCTCATCTTGGAGGAGGCCTTGTGGCTGGAAGGTCTCTGAACTCCCCTTGGCTCAGGCTTGGCCAGAGAAATCTTACACTCTTTTCTCTCTCTTCTTCTTCTTAATTCCTTCCCTCTATTGTAATTAAAACACAATAAAAATCCCAAACTGACTTGAGTATTTTTATTGGGATTTGAATTAATCCCTGGCAACCAACTAAATATTATAATTCTGTCAAAAAAAACCCTAAATTTACCCCTTACATTCATAATCCAAGGGAAGGAGAGGGTAGGGGGTAGTTTAAAAAGACTGTAAAGAAAATAAGAGGGGAATAAGGGAGGGGGTAGAATTGGAAGTAAAATAAGGGTGAGAATTAGGGGGGCTGATTAAAAACAAAACATTGGTGTATAAGGAAATAGTGAAAGAAGAAAAGGCTGGACTAGGAGTGGAAATCAAAATGCTGGGAAATACATAGCTGTTAATCATAACTCTGAATGTGAATGGAATGAACTCACCCATAAAATGCAAGCAAATAGGAGAGTGAATTAGAAACCAAAACCCTTCCTATGCTGTCTACAAAAAACACACATGAGGAAAGTAGATCCACATAGGGTAAAAGTAAGAGGATGGAGTCAAATCTATTGGGCATCAACTGATAAAAAGAAGGCAGGAGTTGCAACCACAATATCTGACAAAGCCAAAGTAAAATATAATAATATGAATGTACATGTAAAATATACATCAACTGGTTTACCATCTCAGGAAGGGGGAAGAGAGGAAGGGAAGGCCAGAAGAAGGAAGAGAATTTGGAATTCAAAATGTTTAAAAACTGAATTTAAAAATTGTTTTTACATGTAACATGGGAAAATATTGTTTAAAAAAATGTATAATCTGACCAGTGAAAAAATACGAAAGAATCATCTTGGTATTTCTAAAAGTTATGGCCCGCTTAATGAATCTCAATAGCACATTCCCTTTTTTGGCTACCGTATCACATTATGACTCTAATTTAACTTGGATTTTACTAATATTCTTGGATCCTTTTCAGAGAAAATGCAGTCTAATTGTGTCTCTTCCATCATGTTAATTGCTGGATTGATTTTTTGAATCCACATATGACTTTGCATTTATTCCTATTCGATTTAAACTTATTAAGCTCATCCCAATGCTCTGAGCCTGTCAAAATCTTTTTAGAATCCTGACTCTGTCATCCAGTGTGCTAACTATTCTTCCAAGGAAATCTTAATGGAGAGGCGAGTACATAGTCGAAAGCAGCCAGCTTCTACTGTTGCTGGGAGAATATCTAAGGCAAAGAACCCAGGGACAAATATCACTTAACCCTCATTGCCTAGCCCTTATCGCTCTTCTGCCTTGGAACCAATACCCAACATTGATTCTAAGATGAAAGGTAAGAGTTTTCTTTTGTCTTTAATCCAGATATCTAAAAAGTAGACTGGCAGAAAATCTAGTCTTCCTTACAACTGTCCTAACATTCATTTTCCTATCCCTCTAGTAGCCTTGCTAGAACAGGCTGATCTAGTTATCATCTTATTAAAAGAGAAGTTAGACACTGCAAATAGCATGAATATTTTTTTTTCCAGCTCCAACCCAAACCTCAAGTCTTGAACTATAGTTCTGTCATCACTGCAGGCAATAAACCGATAAGACTGGAAACTATTTCAAGTACTAAAAACTGCTATTCCAAAAAAAGATAGGGGAGAGGAGGATAAGTAGAGAGAAGTCCTTTGGAAAACATCCAGGTTCTGCCTTGGCTATGCACATTAGAATCACTGGGTCATTGCCCAGTATCTCCTCCTCCTGCAGGTGCTCTGCTATGTGAAACAAAAATCCCTGACTAGAATAGTAGAGACTAAAAGAATTATCAACTCCATTAATGGATCAAGGACCTGGGAGCAGTCAGGGATTTTTAAATCCTCTGTGAGCATTTTCCTTGAATCAGTAATTCCTCATTTGTCTACAGTTGGTCAGGTTAGAGTCAGTCATTTTTGAGATATTATATTTAACAAATCCAGGCTGGACCTTTATCAAGAAAGAAGATGCAAATAAACACATCCCATTATTCTTGTCATTTCTTCTTAAATAAAGTGTTTTCATATCTTTTTTAAAATACTCTATTGATGTTTTAAAGGGTTTTGTTTGTTTAAATCAAGCACTTCTCATAAACTGCCCTCACTCCCACAGAACCCTTCCTTGTAACAAAGAGAAAGGCAAAAGAAACTGACATATCAACCCTTTTTGATAGTGCAAACAGCCTTCTGCTATGGTAATTTTAATCGTTTATGAGCTATGGGGAAATTGTGAGTGCATGTGCGTATGTGTGTTTGTGTATAGAAATAGATTTCATTGGTCCGCTGGAATCAAGATGATTCATTACAACATATTATTTAAGTTTGCTAAAAATGAGTGGAATACTTGAAGTCTTTGCTGTTAGGATCATTCTCAAAAGCCTAGTAGTCCCTGAGTATTCAAATGGAGATTAGTTGAGGAAGAAGTAGGTTGGGGGGAAAGAGAAGAAGTTGAAGGAGACAGCAAACAGGTATCATATAATATCAAGATATGTTGTTATGTTATCAAGCATTTACTGTGGACCTATTTTGTGCATACCCCTGGACTAAGTCCTGGGAATATAAAGAAAATTAAGATAGGACTCCTTCCCCCGGGGGTTTGCAACCTAACTGAGGAGATAAAATGCTTAAATAAAAGATAAAGAATAATGCATGGTAGCATATAATATTAATATAATATAATTTGAAATGTAGGGCACTTAATGTATGTTACTGTATTTCATTTGAGCTCCATGGCAACTGTGATGTAAGTACTAGTTATTTTTCACTGGAGGAAAATGAGGACTACAGAGGTAAAGTGACTAATGCTTCATTGCAAGGCTAATGAGTTTCTTCCTAAATCCAAGGCCAGAATTCTGGTTGCTGTGATATGATGAGGCACAGATAATAAATGCTATAGGAAGGAAATATCTCAGAAGACTGGAGCAATCAAGGAATGCATATTGAAGGAGGTGGGACTTGAGCTGATCCTTAAAAGAAGAGTTGTTCAGTTGAATTTCAGTCATGTCTGACTCTATGACTCCATTTAGGATCTTCTCGACAAAGATATTGGAATGATTTGCCATTTCTTCCTCTAGTTCATTTATAGATGAGAAACTGAAGCAAAAAGGCTCAAATGACTTGCCAAGGGTCACAAAGGTAGTAACTCTCTGAGGCCAGATTTGAACTCATGAAGATGAATCTTCTTGGATCCAAGCCTACTACTCTATCCACTGTGCCACCTACCTTCCCTTGAAGGGAGAGTAGGACTTAACAGAATACCAAAGGGAAAGGAGGGCTTTGTAGAAAGAGGAAATCATATGAGCAAAAGGGCTCAATCAATGAACAATCTGAAAATATTTATGAAACGCCATCTATGTGCTAGGTAAGCACTCCGTTAGTCACTGCAAATGCCCATGAAATGAATGAAGCACTTGCAACAGACAGAGAACTGGTCTTAGACTCAGAAGGTCGTGTTCAAACTCAGCTACTACTTATACTAGTTTATTTCAGTAAGCCTCAGTTTCCTCACTGATAAAATGAAGGAGTTAGACAAGATAATTAATAAGGTCTTTTCCAACTGTAAAATTCTATGCTTCTTAGTATAGAAGCAGGAATGAGTCTGGCATGTTTGGTAAGAACTTTTGGGTCTTGGATTAAAAATGAATAAATGGAGTCCCAGAGAGGAAAAGGAGTAAATAGCAATAGGTCCAGAATGTGACTCTCTTGACTGAGTCTAGCACACTATTTATACACTATGCCTTGTTGATTTGACTCTCCTGGAAAAGACTTAAGGATGGACATGCAGCCACCTCTTTAGATTGATCTCACAAGCCTAGAACCCTCCAGTTGGCAAGATTCCCCAAGTATAGTCAGGCCCTGACACAATTGCCTTGATTCAAAATTGGAGAGAGTTCAGGGAGTATCAAATAGGCAGTGCTTCTGGTCATTCCCATAAATCTGTCCATTGAGCAACCTTGCCCTGGCTTTTTCCTTTCCACAACAACACAACTATCACCTACCCTTTCTACCCCAAACCCTTTCTTAGGCAGAGAACACAACCTCTGAAGGTGGTCATGGTAGTTGGGAAGGGAGGGATGTCTTCCATGATTGGAGGCATGGAGGGGAGTTGGGTGTAAAGGAGAATATTCAATTCCTGAAAAACTCATCACTCTTTCAAAGGAGGTTGCCAATAAAAAGGATTTGTCCTCGGTTGTTTTTTTTTTAAATATGCTATATGGTTGGAAATGACATCTATGCCAATCCAACCCAACATAAGCCAACCAGGAAAGCCTGATGTTCTAGGGTTTTTTTGTTTTGTTTTGTTTTTTAACCAGCATTCCCATAAATCTTTTACAGTAGCTACCTTCAACTAAATGCCAGATCGTTCCTGGAAAATGTGTTCAAAAGCTAATTTAGATTCCTTCTGCCTCCAGCTACTCCACACACCACATCCCTTCCCCCATTCAAGTCTATTCCAGGCTCATTATCAAATGATATCATGTTTAGACATAAAAAACATACTATGTTAACATATTAAGCATATTAACATATGTTAACATGTTTAATGCTTTTCAAAACATGTTTTTGTACCAATGACCTTTGTTGGTAAACTCCATGCCAAATGATCATACTCATATGATAAACTTGGGAAACATTTTCTTTGTTAGTATACATGGTGCCATAAACATGTCAGTGCTTTCTTTATGGGGGTAAAGAAATAAACCGCTTTACCCTGGGGGCACCCAAGGGAATTTGCTGACAGTATGAAAAATCTAAGAGGAAAAATAGTGTTTTCTAGAGTAGCCAATCAGTTGTTTTTCTTTCCCCCTCCACAAACTGCCTATTCCATTGCAATTCTGATGAACTTATCATGCAATAGTTTATATTATCGTGTAACCTGTGACCTATTATAATCACTTAGTTCAGTAAACATACAAAGGAGAGGTAAACACCTAGCTCTCTAAAATCTCTTTAATGGTTCATATTCCCTTCTCAGTTTTCCATCTAGGAACATAAAAATTTGACTGGTATCTAAGACTTACTCCAAAGGAAAAAGGTCCTCAGTTCCCATGCAAACACTTGGACTATTAAAAACACTGGATAGACTCATATCCATCTTCATGCTCTATTTCCATCTTTATTCTGGGATTCTATCAACTTCATATCTTTACATACAACTTGATACTTATGCTATTGCTCTGGGGCCTGGGATTCTGATCGGCAAAAGTTTTTCACATGTTGTCCAGACCCAGAGCCACCATGCTGCTCTCTGGTGACTTTCATCCCATGTCTCTAGGCAAGAGCCCTTCTCCTCTCTTCCTTGCGCCCTTCTTCTTCCACCTCTAGGTCTGCAAAGAATTACCAAATTATCACTACCATTCATGAAGGAGATGAGTCAGTAATAGTCCCTTGACTCTACTCAACAAACCTGTATCTTCCCTGACTAAAATTCTCTTCCATGACTACCATTTCCCTGTATGTTTTGTGCTCATCTATTAGTATATAAATTTCCTGAGAGTAAAGACAAACAGCAGTGTCATCATTAAACACAGAGAGAGAGACAGAGAGAAAGAGAGAAAGAGACAGAGAGAGAGAGAGAGAGAGAGAGAGAGAGAGAGAGAGAGAGAGAGACTGAATAAGAAAGAATTTACAGTTTCTAGGAGGTCTAGAAACCCTCCCCTCTGGTAGCTCTCTCCTCTCTTGGGACACACACAGCCCACACTACTCACAGTACCATTGCACAGTACCATGAGCTAAGAAGCTCATTCACTCTGAAAACTTTTAATGAAAAGCAAATCAAATAAAATAGATTAGTAGTATATTCAGACAGGCTGAGAATCAGATGCTAAAAGAAAATTTTTTTAAGAAAAAAGAACTGAATTGGGTCAGTTATGAAATGGGACAAAAATAGATGAGGGAAGGCTAATTGTGTGAATACAATAAGTGAAAAAAGAAACCTAAGTATCTGCAACCAGGGTTGAGGAAGTGCTTTCCATACACAAAGGTGAGAGCCTATCTTAACATACTATTTGCACAAGAGGGACACTTTTGTGTAGGAGGACAAAAGTTTATGTAACTGGAGGCATGTGAAAAAGAAATGATGAGGTAGTATCCGAGTATGGTTTTAGATGATAATTAGTTACATCCATTGTAAGAACTGTTCAGAACATGCCTTGCCCAGAGAATTATAATGAATGGTGAATAAAAGTTACATCAGATACTGATAATGAGCTATCACTTCCCTCTCTCTGGGTCTTCATAGTCTCATCAGCAAAATAAGGGGATCAAACTAGACAAGTTCTAATTCCTTCCAGCTCTCAATCTATGATCCTAAAACCCTAAATTGTTCTGTATTTGAAGATGAGGGTATTTTGCTAGAGTATAAAAGTAGAGGCAGTTATTATAGTATGTTTTCAGGTGTGTATATAATTAGCACCTACACAGCATTTTAAAGTTTGCAACTGTTGGTTGTTCAGTCATTTTTTTCAGTCATGTCCAACTCTTCATGACCCCACTGGGGGTTTTCTTGACAAAGATATTGGAGTAATTTGCCATTTCCTTCTCTAGTTCATTTTACAGATGAGGAAGTTGAGGTAAACAGGGTTAAGTGACTTGCCCAGGGTCACACATGAGTCTTCCTAACTCCAGTTTGATGCTCTATCCACCATACCATCTAGTTGCCCATAAAGTTTGCAGTGCACTTTATAAATATTAGCTTTTATCCTTGGAAAAATCCTTGGAGATGGATGCATCATCATTTTAAACTGAGGAAACTGAGGCAGATACAAATTCAATTATTTGCCTAGGGCACACAGTTAGGAAGTGTCTGACTCCAGATTTAAAGTCAGGTCTTCCTGATTTCAGGTCCAATGTTCTATTCACTGTTCTACCTAACAACTTCTAGAGGCTTTATTGCTACATCTTTGGTATATATCAAGATCAGAGCAGAAAAAAGAATGGATGAATTCAGGGCTAATAGATCCCACCTTCATTTGAGAATATTCAGAGATAGTGAGGATTAAAGTTAGCCCCCTTGCCCATCAATTGGGGAATGACAGAGCAAGTTATGGAATATGAATGTGATGGAATACTATCTAACTTGCTGTAAGAAATGATGAAAGGGATGATTTCAGAGAAACTTGGGAAGAATTGCATGCACTCCTGCAAAGTGATCAGAGCTAACAGGAAAAATTATGTAAAAATACAAGACAGACAACCCTGAAAGACTTGGGAATCACAACTCCAGAGAACTCAAGATGAAATATGTTACTCATCTCCTAAAAGAAAGGCAAAGGACTCAGAGTGTAGAATTAGATCTTTTTTTTTTTAACATTGCTTGAATAGGAATTTGTTTTGCCTGACTCTTCATCAGAGTGTAGAATTAGATCTTTTTTTTAACATTGCTTGAATAGGAATTTGTTTTGCCTGACTCTTCATGTTTATAATAGGGATTTTGTTTTTATTACTTTCTTATTGGGGGTGAGAGAGGAAGATGAGATGAAAAGGAAAGAATGCAGATCTTAAAACAAAATAAGATAGGATTAAACATAAAGAAAACTAGTGCTCCATGATAGAGGAATTTTGTAACATCTGAGTAAAGACTATCCCTCTTACAATTTTTAGCTCAAGTCAGTTTTGTCTTCTGTTACCAAACTGTCCTATATTTACAGACATCTCAAAGCATCACATCACCACATTTCCCAGAGTCAAGTGATCTAGACATTTATTAAGGGACCAGAAGCAGGAGAGAGACACGGGTGCTGTTATTTACACAGGAATATTCTTCACTTTCCTCCCACAGTTGGAGAAGCAGCTGGAAAGGAAAGATTGATTGTGTCTCTTCAGGGGGTATTTAGATACATCAGGAAGTAATCAGAGTGCTGATGGAGGAGAGGCAAAGGAGTGGTTGGAAGCTGCCTTGGGCATGGTGATAGTTATAATGTGAAAGTAGACTTTCACTCCATGGTGGTGGTATGTATGTATTTCATGGCAGCATCAGAACAAAGACTGGGCTTAGGGCTAGTCAGAGGTCATGGTCATTGTATCTCTGTATAGCGAGATTGCTAATATCCCCACAAGTATTCAACAAGCAATGATGAGAAATGTCCTAAATCAGATTCTCCTTCTCTAATAGGGGGAATAGGAGATGCTGAGCTTGACTCTGGATTTATATTCCAAAGAGAATATTTGGGAGAAGGAGGGGATGAGGATGGAACAGAAGAGCCTTGGATGACCTAATACCCAATGTTAAGCCTGGATAAGAGAAGATCTAGAAGGGATGAAATAGTGTCTTCAATTATCTATAGGACTGCCATGTAGAAAAGAGTTTGGTCCCAAATGTCAGAGCAGTTAAGAACTAATTGAAATGTGTTAATATACTAGAGACCTATATTTTGTTTTCTTATTTGTCCTGAGACATTTGTTTGGCCTCAAAGGACAGGACTAAAAAACAATGAGGATTAAAGTTACATGGATGGATTTTGACTCAACATAAGGAAAACCTTCTTCACCATGGGAGCAATCCAAAAGTAAAATGGGAAACCTTAAAAGGGAGTTGAATCCTCCTCAATGGGGATCTTCTAGCTAAGGTTGGATGACTATTTTTGAGAGGAGGAGGAGTCTAAATTTTACTCTCTTGCCTCACAGGAAATGCAGCAACTTCTCACAGGCCCAGTCATATTATTCATTGGCACAAGAACCTTTGACTATATTTCTGACCTGGATGGCAGAAAGTAAAGAAGAGTTAAGAAGCCTCTTGATGAGGATGAAAGAGGAGAGTGTAAAAGGTGTCTTGAAGCTTAATATTAAAAAAAAAAACAAGATCTTGTTAACTGGTTCCATCACTTCCTTGCAAATAGAGGGAGAATAAATGGAAGCAGGGTCAGATTTTATGTTCTTGGTCTCAAAGATCACTGCAGAAGGCAACCACACAAATGAAATTAAAGGATGCTTACTCTTTAGAAAGAAAGCTATAGCAAATCTAAACAGGCACACTGAAAAGCAAAGTTATCACCTTGCTGACAAAGGTCCTTATAGTTAAAGCTATGGTTTTTCCAGGGACAATGAATGGTTATGAAAGCTGCACTATGAGGAAACCTAAGCACTGCAGAATCAATATTTTGGAATTATGGCACTGGAGAAGACTTTTGGAAGTCCCTTGGACAGCAAGGAGATCAAATCAATCAATATTTAAAGAAGTTAATTCAGTCTATTGACAGGAAGCTGAAGTTTAAATACTTTTTGGGCACAGTCTACACATTGAAGCTGATGCTTAAACACTTTGGCCCCATAATGAGAAGACAAAGCTCACTGAAAAAGACCTTGATTTTGGGAAAGAGTGAAGGCAAAAAGAAAAGGAGATGCCAGAGGATAAGATAAATAGAGAATATCACAGAAACAACAAACATGAATTTGGACAGACTGAGAGATAGTGGAAGAAAGAAGGGCTATGGTTCATGGGGTCACAAAGAGTCAGACATGACAGAATGACTGAATAACAACAATTTCTTAGCTGGGCCCCTTCACCCCACCTTGGAAAGCCTGATGGTGCTCTGCTCCCAGAGACTGGCATTGGACTTAGTGCAGACACCCAATTGGCTAGTCTCAGAACTCTAAAGATCAAGTGATACATCAGCCTTAGCCTCCCCAGGTAGCAGGAAGCACAGGTATACACCATCTTTCCCAACTAATAATCCCTTGACAAAAATGTTATAGAAGGGATTCTTGGTCAGGTACAGATAACTTAGATTAGACACCCTCTTAAGTTCCCATCCTACTCTGAGATTCTGCCATTTTGCAAGAGCAGGAGGGAGTAAAGCATAAGGTCCCACAGGAAGAAATACTTTCAGAAAAATCACAGACCAAGCATCTCAGAGGTAGAGGTTCTACTGTCAGAATATCCCATTCTGCTCTTGGAAAGCTCTGTCAGGAAGTTTTCCCACATATATAGCCTAAATCTTTCTTTGTACAAATTTTGCCTATTGATGTTAGTTCTATTCCCTAGAGTCAAACAGAACAATTGTAATTCATCTTTCACTTAGCAACCCTTCAAATAATTTGAAGACACCTGTCATCCACATGATCATCTTTATTCTAAATTATCTCCAGTTATTCAATCACTACTCATATGATATAGATTCAATGCCTGTTACCATCTTGATCACCTTCAAGTTTATCAGTTTCATCCTTAAAACTCCCTGATGCCCATATGATTCTTTTTCCTGACCTTTTGAAACTCACAAGGCTCTAACTCTTCCACCTAAAATGAAATAGATGCTGGGGTAAAGGACTGAGATTTGTTTTCACAGGACCACTCATTAGCCTCAGAGAGTCTCATATTACCACAACTTAGTCCTCTGTATGTAGATATATGCATATATATGTATGTGTGGGTGGGGTGTGTATATATATATATATATATATATATATATATATATATATATATACAGTATATATGTGTGGAGTGGGGTATGGGCAGCTTGGTGGCACTGTAGATACAGCTCCAGACCTAGAGTCACAAAAACTCACCAGAAGAGAATTTCCCCCAATTCTTTATTGCCTCTATCTTTGAAAGATGAAATTACCATTAAGGAAAGTCAAGAAGTTATGAAGTGCTCTGCTTTTAATTGAGGTATTCATAATTTCTAAGGAGAAATAATAGTAACAACTGTCTTCTTGGTCACCATTGTTCACTCCTAATGCTTCTTTCCCTTTGACATTTGAAAATGATGCTTTTCAGGCATATACGAAGACATGTTTGGAAAGACTGACCTAGTCTTTTTTCCCTCCTGTGTTGTATGCAGTGAAGAGTTGCCTTTGTTTTGAGAGCCATTAGTGCCATTCAAAGATCTCTTCTTTCTGGTTCTGCATCTTCAGGCTTTATAGATTTTTTTTTTGCTCATGGGATGAAATAAAACCTGATCAAATTTCCATTTTGTTAGGAAATGGTTATGGTTCATATTATGTGTTGTTATATATTGTGAGATATTATATACAGTTATATATATATATATGTGTGTGTGTGTGTGTGTGTATAGTTATATGTGTGATAGTAACCAAAAAGAACAGTTATGTAGAGGCATCATTTTAAGATTTAAGGTTTTAATTAAAGTTAATTTTATGATTAAGATTTAAGATTTTCTCTGAACATACCCCCTCCTCTTGCCTAACACCCTGTCCTACAACACTTTTCTGGAAATTTCCATGCCTCATGCTGGAGGCTTCCATGTTTATAGACAGGATCTCACCAGCTAATTCCCATAATCTTCCCTCTTGAGATAGAGAGATGAAAAACCAATTTGAGCCAAAATCCAGTCCTACCCTTTGTAACCTGTGATTCTTTCCTGCCTTGACAAGGATAGAGAATCCTAGGATCTAGATTTAGAGCTAATAGAGACTTCATAAGCCATCTAGTCCAACTCCTTTATTTTTTAAGTGAGGAAACTGAGCCTTAGAGACTTTAAGTGATTTACCCAAGTTCACACTGGCAGTAAGTAGCATAGCTGAAATCTGAATTCAGATTTGTTTGTTTGTTTGCTCTTTTCATTCCAAAGCTTGTTCTCTTTCTACTTGACCTTTTCTGACTCCAGACAGTTGATGCATCAAGTAGGAGTTACAGAGAGCTAAGGAAGACATGTAAATGTGCTAAGGCAGGGGACAGCTCAATGGTGAGCCTTGCCACAAGAGCAGCCTTACTGAATACCATGACTGAGCCACACTTTTCTCTTGCTCCTTTGGCCAAAAGACTACTGCATAGCAATTGACTGTTTCCTTCCATGGTCATCCCTGACCCCTACTTTCCCACAACAAGGTCCTCATTTTTGGCTTGTAAACCTCAAAATTCCTTAGACTTATAAATGTTGGAAATTTCACCATTGGGATATTTCATACTTGGAAAATTTCTTACTGATAGTCTATTGGAATGGGAACCCCATTGGCATGGGAGGTTCCTTCTCTTCCCTTCTTAAGATTACTTTAGGACAGAAACCTTTTGCTGAACAATGGAAAGGACTTTGACCTATGCTTAAGCATAGAACAGGAATTTCTTTGAGTCATGATTGATTTTAGAATTGATACAATGGAGATACTTGGAACGACAGAACCAAGTCTTGGAAATTGCAATCTCCACCCTACTCAGTCCTAACAGGATTTAGGAAGGGCTGCAGCATAGATCAAAATTTAATTATTCCAATCTCTACCCTACTCAGGTTAACAGGATTTAGAAAGGGCTGTAGCAAAGGAGCAAAGATTTAATCATTTGAAAATATGACCTTCAATAGACATGTGCAAAGCCTCTGGGCAGTCCTGGGTTTAGCTAGAGCCTCCATTGGCACAGGGAAATTGATGGACAATGATTGGTAGATGTGAGAACTGAGGGGAGGCAACTTGGATGGTTTCCTAAAAGATCAGGGGGGTCTGGAGACTCGGGGTGGTTGAGGAGTTGATCGGAGTGGTGGCAGTGTACTCTGAGAAGCTTGCTCTGAAGGAAGCTGAAGGTGGGGGCCTCTGAGACTGTTTCTCCATTTTGGTCACGTGAGTAATAGGGACTGATCTCCTTTCTTTGCCCCAGCTATCTAAGGGCTTGGGCCTTTTGGCCCAGCCTAAACAGAAGGGGTATTTAAGCCCTATTCCTTTCTCTCCCTTTTTCTCTCTCTCTATCTCTAATTCCTTTCTTCCTCCTATTGTAATTAAATTCCATAAAAGATTGACTGCAAACTTGAGTTTTCATTTAGGAATTGCATAGCTGAATTCCTTGGCGACCTTAAATTAATATATATCAGTCTTTTAAAGTGATTCCCTTGTAACAGGCTCTGGCTCTTTCCTTTTGTGCTAAAATATTCCATAATAAAGCCTTATTGCTTCATGCATTACTATTTTACCCCATTCTTCTGAGAAATTACACTTGAATATAAAACCACTTGAATGGTCCATGACACCCATGCAATCTCAAAGTCTCCACTTGCACCTCAAATAACTAAAAAAACTATAAGTAAACTCATTCACGGTTAAGCAAGTTAAACAAGCAGATGGATGTGGGAAGGGAGAGAGATTCTAGGGAAAAAAAAACAACCCAATACGTTTTTCCCAGAGTAAAGTGCAAAGAAATTACAGCTATGCCTGGGGAATGCAGACCAGGTGTGATTCTCTCAAACTCCAAAGAGATGGCACTATTCTCATCCTTGTGACTAAAATGCCTGCAAAGAAATCTCAGTGAGTCAGAGAGGACCCGCCTGGCTAGGAAAGAAAGCCAGAGAAGTAGAGATGACTCACTTACGAGACAGGTGGGGCAGAAATTCCTAGGGAAGAGAAGGGACTTCCCTGGAAATAAATTAGCTTAGGTGAATTAGAGCAGGAGAAACAAGCCTTCTTTAAAGTTGTGCCCAAGTTTAAGGAGTAAAGGAACATGAATTAAAGCTGTTCAGATTTCATTTTTTTTTTTAAGATATCTATTTGGGCCAGCATTTTTATATTCTCTTCCTTAGTTCTTCAAGTATGTTACACTTTAAAAAAAATTACCTGGGGGCAGCTGGGTAGCTCAGTGGATTGAGAGCCAGGCCTAGAGATGGGAGGTCTTAGGTTCAAATCTGGCCTCAGACACTTCCCAGCTGTGTGACCCTGGGCAAGTCACTTGACCCCCATTGCCTAGCCCTTACCACTCTTCTGCCTTGGAGCCAATACACAGTATTGACTCCAAGACGGAAGGTAAGCATTTTTAAAAAAATTACCTTCTGTCTTGGAATCAATATAAGTTTTGGTTCCAAGACAGAAATGTGGTAAGGATTAGATAATTGGGATTAAGTGAATCGCCCAAGTCAAATTTGAATCTGGGACCTCTTGTCTCCAGACACCTAAACTTTTGGTGTTCATCTAGTTTAGCTAGTTTGAAAAGAAATTAATTTTTTTCTTTTTTTTAACCCTTACCTTCCATCTTAGAATCAATACTGTGTATTGGCTCCAAGGCAGAAGAGTGGTAAGGGCTAGGCAATGGGCATCAAGTGACTTGCCCAGGGTCACACAGCTGGGAAGTGTCTGAGGCCAGATTTGAACCTAGGACCTCCTGTCTCTTGGCCTGGCTCTCAATCCATTGAGCTACCCAGCTGCCCACAATTCTGTATTTTTCAAGTGTGGATTTGTAATGACTAAATGTATTATATCAATAACATTAATACAAAAAAAATAATGCCTGAAATTCTTTTTTTTCATTTTACTAATTAAAAAACAACAACACAGCATTTCCTAATATATCTCTCCAATGGAAACATTCCCTGCAACAAATAAAAATAAATTAAACAAAATCAACCCAACAAAACTACTGCATCCATCAGCATATGCAACCTTCTGTACCCTCACTACCCCTTCCACCCTGAAGAAATAATAAAAGAATGGCATAATTAAGAAGAACCACGCCATCTCTAAGTGCAACAACTCCAGTAATTTCCTGACTGGGGTCACATTACTTGAAACCGGACTTCAGTTTTTAACAAATTTAGAGTTTCTCTCTTGGTTAATAAACCAAGACCATCACCCAGTAATCGTAGGTTGTAACATTCACTCCCTTGGTCAGAAAGAAACTATGAATCCCCAAACCAATAAACCCAAGTAAGGAAAATGTTTTTTTTTTGTTTTGTTTTGTTTTTATTTTATTACTAGCTCTATTTATGCTACCATTCCCATGCTAAACTGGAGACCATCCTCAGTGACAGAGACCAAAGTCACCCATTTACGAGAGGAGATGCCAAAGGGGTGCAACAGGGTGAGAGCAGGGAGACCACAGCTGCCTGGTTCATTACTGAAAAAAGAAAAAAAAAAAACCTTGGGGTAGAATGACCCGGGACTACATATTGAAAGATCAGCTAAAGGCATCACGCTTTGTGGGAAGGATGTCCAATTTGTGGGGGAAAGTGACAGGTGCTGCCGGATCTACGAAGAAATGCTGCCATTTAAAGCCTTTGCTAATCCACTGAGATGCCCTGAGGATCCAACTACCTTATCAGCCGGAGGCAGGATATATTGACTTTTCCTCTTTACGGATGGAACTCACCTCCGGGGTCTCATCGCACACGGAGGACACAGGCTCACGTGGGCTGCCCAAACACAACGCTTGTTTCTGCAAGCGGTTCCTTCTCTCTGGCTTCTGTTCTTATGACTCACGCTTCAAGTAGCAAGTAGCTAATAAGTGTTGTTGTCTGATGATGCTGATTTGACACGAATGCATTCTAATGGGACTCTGAAAGGCAGATAATGTGTCAGCGGAGCCCATCAAAGCAGAGAGTGCTCGACGGGGAGACCCTACCTTTGTCTTCCAGAAAGGCTCCAAGGCCTGGGGATGTAAAAAATATGGGTCACTCCAGGAGGGCAGACCCACGTCTGGGTGCTTTGCCCCAAGGCCCCCAAGGTCTGCTGGGATGGAAGAATGAATGCTATTTGACATCTGACCTTCTAAAGGTCAGGGGAAGGGAGGCTGCCACTGGGCAGTCATGACAGAATCCATAATAGAATCCCTGAGCCGAAGGCTATTTGATGGAATCATTTCTGCCTCCTAAAATGAAGGCATTGTCTAAGCGTCTATTGGTATTATTAGATTTCTCCAGCATCCATTGGCATAATCTAGTGTGTTGGCATATATGTGTATGTGTGTGTGTGTAATTGCAGGCGCCTCGAAGGAAAGAAAGGGCTAAACCATTAGGAACAGAAGTAACCTCTTTCCATCTCTCTCACCCCCAGGCTCAAGATAAAAGGCTCCATTTCTAACTTGTGTGCCATTTTCTGAATGGCCTCTCCTTTTATTTTTCACCGAGTAGGATGGATAGTGATAACTGCTTGATTTTTTTTTCTCATTCACCTTGCTGAGCAAAGCTTTTCATTCTCTTACTGAAAGCTGCCCTAGTGTCTTTTATTTTTAACCCTTACCTTCTGTCTTAGAATCAATATTTATTTGTTACATTTCCTTATTCTGTAAAATAAGATACAAATAATGAGGTGAAGGGAAAAAATCATGTTTTTTAACCAATTTGATTTACTTCCAAAAGTTGCCATTCTGTAAGATTATATATGACATTCAACATTGTAACCTTTCTAGAAGATTATATCTTTAGAACAGGGGATCTAATAAAAAAGAAGGGATATCTAAATAAATTTCAAAAAATATATTTATTTGTTACATTAAAATTCCTTCCCCTCCCCAATCCAGAAAAGGTATCATTTGACAAAAAGCTGCATACACACATACACACACACACACACACACACACACACACACACACACATAAAACTATGCCTTTCTTATTTCTAGTTATCATTTCTTTCTCTGGAGATAGATCTACATGTCATTCTTCAATTAATATTTCTGTTGTTATATAGAATGTTCTCATATTAAAGTTAATTTAAAAGAAAAGGAATCAACCTTTCTTTCCCCCTCCAAAAAAAAAAATTCATTTGCTCATCACAAGTAAAGAAAGTGCCAATTTGGCAGTTAGGAGATCTAGGTTCAAACCCTGACTCTACTGCTCATTTACTAAGTAACCCTAGTCAAATTATTTCCTTTCTCCAGACTTCAGTTTCTTCCACTAAGTCCAGTTGCTCTTTCTGAATTCATCTTCTTGAGTGCCATTTCTACTTATTCTAATGGCAGAAGCCAAGGTGTTAGAATTGAAATATGATCATTCCAATCAATGAAAAATTTTCTAGGCTTATTAAGGCACTGGTTCTAGGAATATAAATACCCTTTCTCATCTAAGACCTTGCCCTCACAAAGCTTAAATTCTGATAAGAGATTAAACATGTTTACAGATAGGGACATTGAAGATTATATACAAAGCAGCAAAAAGGGATTTCTGGTAATGAGACACTAACAACTGGGGGAATCAAGAATGTAACCAAGATTAGAAAGGAAACAACAAGTGGGGGGGTGGAATTTATAACTTATTTCTTTGATAACAGTCTTATTTCTCAAATCAGTAGAGAACAAGCCAATTTATAAAATTACAAGTCATTACCCACTTGACAAATGTTCAAAGGTTATAAATAAGAAATTTTCAAATGAAGAAAACAAAGCCATAGATAATCAGATGAAAAAATGTTCTAAATACCTAGCTTAGAAAAATGCAAATTTAAACATCCCCAAGGCACCACTTCACACCTAACAGATTGGCCAATATGACATTAAAGGAAAATGATAAATATTGGAGGGGATGTGACAAAATTGGGACACTAATGCATTGTTAGTGGAGTTGTAAACTGATCTAACCATTCTGGAGGGCAATTTGGATCTATGCCCCAAAATAAACTGTTCATATCCTTTGATCCTGGGATACTACTACTGGGTCTGTATCCCAAAGAGATAATGAAAAAAAGAAAAAGGACCTACTTATACAAAATTAATTAAAGCAACTCTTTTTGTGGTGGCAAAGAATTGGAAATTGAGAGGAATGATATGATCATACTGAAAAGCTAAGCTAAAAGCTAAATTTTAGGGACTTTAAATTCCAGAAATTTTTTTACATCTTAGAGGTGACAAGGAACCACTGGAGCCTCTTGAGGAGGGAGAGCAACATGATCAAACTTGTGCTTTAAGATTATAAATTCAGGAACAGTTAAGTGGCTCAGAGGATTGAGAGCCAGGCCTAGGGATGGAAGGTCCTGGGTTCAAATTTGACCTAAGATACTTCCTTTTGGACCTTAGGTGAGTAACTTCACCTCCATTGTCTAGCCCTTACCACTCTTCTGCCTTGGAACCAATAGACAATATTTATTCTAAGAGAGAAGGTATGGGTTGTTTAAAAATTAATAATTTGGCAGCTGTTTGGAGAAGGAAGAGACTGAAGGTAGGGAAACCATTTGGAAGGTTTTTGAAATATTCCACAGGAGAGGTGATAAGACTCAGAATTGGCTGTTGTATCAGTATAGAGAAAGCAGAGGTTTGAGAGATATTCTACTACAACTAATACTAAAAAGAGATCTTACAAAACTACTGACAGTTCTTTTCCATTTCTATTTGTCATTTTCCTACCAGTTTCATCCTTTCTCTGAGACTAATTATGACCCTGGAAAGAAAATCTACAGGGAGCCACTTACTCAAATAGCCTTTGCTGCTGCTATCTAACCCATGTAACCACCTCACCTCCCACCTGAACTATTTCCAAAGGCTTCTAATTGGTCTCTTTGCTTGCAGCCTCTTCCCTCTTGAATCAATTCTCTGCAAAACCACCAAATTAATGTTCTTAAAACATAAGTGGCTCTAACTAGGTCACTCCCCTCCTCAAGATACTCCAGTGTTGCCCATATTTCTTGACTGGATCCTTGATCCTTTGTTGCCTAGTGTTTCCTTCCTTCCTGAGTTTCAAGTTCCTAATATCTGGGTATTTCAACTTTTGGCCCACTATCAATAAAACATGCCTAATTTGTCTATC
The DNA here is from genome assembly GCF_027887165.1 of Monodelphis domestica. Classification (NCBI taxonomy): domain Eukaryota; kingdom Metazoa; phylum Chordata; class Mammalia; order Didelphimorphia; family Didelphidae; genus Monodelphis; species Monodelphis domestica. Next base: position 429,790,521 of record NC_077228.1, on the reverse strand, counting down.
TTTACTTGCCTACATGGATTCCTGAATCTCAATAGCCTGTTTCTTAACTGACTTACCTTTTACTTGTTCCAAATCTCTGTTATTTTTTTTACATGTATCTAGAAAAAATAAAATATTTAAGGTTCAAAAAAATCCTTATTTTCTGATAGGGAAGAAGAGGACTATAGGGGGAACTCCAATTCATGTAAAAATAGAAGATATCAATAAAATAGATTTTAAAAGATATCAAGAACATATCAAAAAATGAAGTGGTTCTTTTTTAGTTTGGGATTTCTTTAATGGGCTAATGGAAACCCAGATGAGTTGTCTTAGTAACCATATTAAAGAGCCATAGACATAAGAGATTGAGAGGATTTGGATACTTACAATATAGAGCTGGATAGTTCTGTAGTAGGAGGCATCTAGGGATTGTATCTTTACATAGGCTATTCCTTGGCTGCCCTTGCTAAGGGTATTATTATTGATTCACTATCACAATCCTTTTAACTTTGCTCCAAAACTTTATTTCTTATAATTCTCTTTGTTCCATAGCCCTGTCTCCTACTTTTTCCCCAGCATCTAAGAGATGTCTCTTGTTTACCTTTTTTAGGGAACCGTACATCTAACATGGCTTATGAAGGGAAAAAAATTCTTGAGTGTCTACTCAAAAGATTTTTATAGCAATATCCTCAATTTCAGGTCTCTCATAGAAGTCCTGTGGAATCAAAGGAACTATCTCCTCTTGTACTGTATGAGTGGATTTATTAATACCTAATTTCATACTGTTTCATAGTAGATTATGACATGTTTCCTTTTCAGCACTGGAGTTGGTGTGATTCCCTCTAGTCATTCCCCTCTAGATCAGGCTTCAGAGGAAAAATTGTTCCCCAGTTTTTTCTCATTCTCTATAGCTTCCACTGGGAAGCTGAGTGTAATTATTCAGATCACCCAAGAATGCTTTCCTAAATATCTAGGAGAAGAAGGAAAAATATCCATGCTTTTCCTCCTGGCACCTGTGTACCAGGGGAAAAAAAAATGTATTCCTTGCTACATATTCATTTGGCATTTATCATGAGTTTCCTTAAAAGAAATAATTATTTTTATAGACCCAAAACAATCTCTAAATTCCTTGAGGATTTCTCCACTGCCTAGCATAGTGCCATGCTGGTAGCAAGTGTTCAATAAATGTATATGAGCAATATTAGAATAATTTTCCCTTTCTTGCCCATCTCTTTCCTATAGACCATTCTTCACCCTCAAAAAAAAGAAAAATACATAGTTTTCTATTACTCAGCAAATTTAAGCTATAACCTATTTTTTCTCCCATCAATTTTGATGAATGAAAACTTCCTTCGCTGCTATCAGCATCCCACTGTGCAAAAATATGCACCACATTCCATATTCCCTAAATATTCTTTTTCAATGGATTTTTCTCTAGTAACAAAAATAGAACAGGAAATTAAATCTAACCATAGGGAGGAGAAGAGTTTATTAGGTTAAAGAAACAGATTTTATACAAGAGCCTATCTCAGATTCCAAACAGGTCACAAATCATCTCAAAGAAGTGTCACCAAATTTAAAATTTTCTCTCCCATCAATGGAGTAGATCATCACATTCTAGATCTTGAAATAAAATTCAAACTTGTATCTTTACTCCTTTTGGTTAAACTCAATTTAGAAAGCATTCATTAAGTACCTACTGTGCCAGAACTACATGTGTTAATTGTTGAGTTTATAAAGACAAAAAGGAAATCTTCCAGCAAATAGTTTGTTGTTGTTGTTTTAACATGGAGATAGGATAAAAACATGTAGGCAGATAAGCAAATATAAAGTAAAGGCAAAATAAATAAATTAAATGGAAGGAAGGGGATCAAGCATATCTTTCAAACAAAATACCAAACTCTACTTCTTCCTGATATTTCAAGTAAAATGGAACACTTCTCAATCAAATCAACCAAAGATGCGAACAACTTTTGTTGAATCAACCAAAGCCATTTCAACTAGCAAATGTATTTGGATTGGTTAATAGACTTGATCACACTCTATAATGCTTATATAAAACCAGGAAGCTAGTTTGGGACCCAATATTGGAGCATCTGGAAGTAGAGAAGATAGAGCAGTTATTGGCAATGGTGGAAGAAGAAGAATCCTAGGCAGCTTTGGTCCTGGTCTCTTCCCACCCCACTTATATAGTTCCTTAATCAGAGACAGACCTTGTGAACTTCAGAAGGTTAGAAGATTTGGAACTTCTAGTTAATGTCCTTGTCTTAATATCACTTCTGAAACAGTTAATGTTGTGTATTCAGCAAGTAAGAACTAGAAGCACAAACAAAAGATTCTAGAAGGAACTCAGCTGAAAGCTACCTAAAGGGAATAAGTGAGGACTCCAGCAAAGGGGTTTGCAGGACCTGTGAGTTATTTTGCCACATGCTCTTTAAGTTTGAACTCACTTTCCTCTGGATTTTGTATATAGCTATGAGAAAGTGTCACGGATTTGGGGAGCACGATGTTTTGTACCATCTATTCTTATATATTCTACCTTAATAGCCCTAACTAATTTATATCAGCTGATCACCATGATGAAGAGGGATGATGTCATGAAGCGACCTGGGGATTCCAAGAGGAGGAAGTGAGGAGGGAGAACATTCTCTGCCTGTTGGATAACTTTTGAAAAATCAAAGAACTAGGAGATCAAATGTTATGAATGGGAAACAGCAGCTAATTCAATTTAACTGAAGTATAAAGTCTATGCAGAGAATGTGACCTCAGGTGGAATGAGAGTGTTTGGTTTTTTAATGCTACATGGAAGGGTTAATGTTTTATTCATAGTGAAGAAATAAAGCTCCTTAAGCAAGGGTGACTTAGTCCAACCCATACTTAAGAGTATTCATTCAGATTTGGGGAGGGGGAGTCAAGATGGCAGCTTAGAGACAACAACAGTTCAAAACTCCACAAACCCTTCCTTACCGAATCCAAAACACAATGCTTCGAGGGGACTGAAAACCAAATCTAACAACAAGACAGAGCTAGGGAACCCTCCTGATGGACTCAACTTAAAAGGTCTGTCCCCCAAAAAAGCCTGAACTGTAGAACATGCAGGTTTAAGGGAAAGGAAGAAGGAAGGTCCCAGGACCCCTCCCACACCTACAGTGCTGAACATCCATTAGTGGCTGGAATTTCTGGGCTGGCAAGGGTGCTGGTCTGGAGGGAGTACCTTGCTGGCGCAGCTGTGCAGACTCAGGGTGTTGAACACAGGCTCTGTAGAGACAGCTGGAGGAAAAGTGCAGAGCAGGCAGCCTAGTCTCAGCCAAGATGCTCCATCTTGCCCCCACTCCTTCTGGAGATTTTGGCCTCAGGGCATAGCCAGCTTGCTCAATCTCATCAATAGAACAGATGAGAAGCCTTCAGAGGGAAGGGAAGCTCAAGCTCCAACACCCCTTCCCCACAGACTAATCTGAGAGCCTTACTGACTAAGCTCCAAAGGCAAAGACTGCAACAAACTACAGGCAACAACATTGATAACAGGGTGGGGAAACCCAACTCCTTTTCAGTTTCTGCTGTCATCTGGGGAAGATCTGACTAAGCTGATCAATCAGCAGAACAGAGAATAAGCCCCTTCTGGACAGAACAGCCCAAACCCACAGAACCAGCATATAATGAGAGGAGCAAAACTAGAGGCAGTGGAGAAAGAAGGGGAAAAACAACAGAAAAAGAAAAAAGAAATTTACAATCAACAGCTTTTATTTAGGCAATGAACAAAAAGCAAATGGAACAGAGGAGGATCAAGGAATGCCAAGTAACAACACAGAAACTCCAGTGAATTGAACACAGGCTTTGGAAGAACTCAAAATACAATTTTTAAAAAATTAAGAGAGGCTGAAGAAAACTGGGAAAAGACCTTAAAAAGCAAAATAAATCATCTAGAAACAGAAAATAGTGTCTTGAAAGCCAAAATTAATCAGCTTGAAAATGAGGCAAAGAAGATGAAAGATGACCTCCAAAGAAAATCAAACCAGAAGGAGGATGACTAAAAAGCCAGGGATGAAATTCAGGCTTTATGAACTAGAATCCAACAACTAGAAAAAATGATTTCACAAGGTAGCAGGAAACTATAAAACAAAATCAAAAGAATTGTTAAAAATTGAAGAAAATATGAAACACCTCATTCACAAAATGGAAGATCTAGAAAACAAGTCCAGGAGAGATAATTTAAGAATCATTGGACTTCCTGAAGATCATGACAAAAGAAAAAGTCTAGCCATTATTCTACAGGAAATTATCCAAGAAAACTTCCCCAGCATTCTAGAGCAAGAGGGAAAAGAGGAGATTGAAAGAATCCACAGATCACCTCCTCTGCATAATCCTCAATTGGCAATACCCAGGAATGTTATAGCCAAATTAAAGAATTACCAGACCAAGGAAAAAGTATTAAAGCTGCTAAGTAGAAGTCACTCAGATACCATGGAACCACAATTAGGATAACAAATGGTCTGGTTGCATCTACACTGAAGGACTGAAAGGCATGGAATATGATATTCCAGAAAGCAAGGGAACTAGGTCTACAACCAAGGATCAACTACCCATCAAAATGAACTATATTCTTGCAGAGGAAAATATGGTCATTTAATAAAACAAAAGGCTTATTTACTTATTTAGTACCATATCCATCTAACTACCAAAAATTTTTTTCACTGAATTGGAAAAAAAAATAGCAAAGTTCATTTGGAAGAACAAAAAATCAAGGATATCCAGGAAAATAATGAAAAAAAATGTGAAGGAAGGTGGCCTAGCAGTACCAGATCTCAAATTATACAATAAGGCAGTGGTCATCAAAATAATATGGTACTGGCTAAGGGACAGAAAGGAGGATCAGTGGGATAGACTTGTGATAAGTGACCTCAGCAAGACAGTCTATGATAAGCCCAAAGATCCCCGCCTTTGGGACAAAATCCACTATTTGATAAAAACTGCTGGGAAAAATTGGAAGACAGCATGGGAGAGATTGGGTTTGGATCAACATCTCACATTCTACACCAAGATAAACTCAAAATGGGTGAATGAATTGAATATAAAGAAGGAAATTATAAGTAAATTAGGTGAACACAAAATAATGTACTTGTCAGATCTTTGGGAAAGTTAAGATTTTAAGATCAAGCAAAAGTTAGAAAAAGTTACAAAATGTAAAATAAATAATTTTGATTACATTAAATGAAAAAGGTTTTGTACAAACAAAACCAATGCCATCAAAATTAGAAGGGAAGCAACAAATGGGGGGGTGGGAATCTTTATAATAAAAACCTCTGACAAAGGTCTAACTCAGATTTATAAGGAGCTAAATCAATTGTACAAAAAATCAAGCCATTACCCAATTGATAAATGGGCAAGGGACATGAATAGGCAATTTTCAGTTAAAGAAATCAAAACTATTAATAAGCACATGAAAAAGTGTTCTAAATCTCTTATAATCAGAGAGATGAAAATCAAAACAACTCTGAGATTCTACCTGATTGGCTAACATATCAGCAAAGGAAAGTAATGAATGTTGGAGGGGATGTGGCAAAATTGGTACATTAATGCATTGCTGGTGGAGTTGTGAATTGATCCAAAAATTCTGGAGGGCAATTTGGAACTATGCCCAAAAGGCGATAAAAGAATGTCTGCCCTTCAATCCAGCCATAGCACTGCTGGGTTTGTACCCCAGAGAGATAATAAAGAAAAAGACTTGTACCAAAATATTCATAGCTGCGCTCTTTGTGGTGGCAAAAATTTGGAAAATGGGGGGGGTGCCCTTGATTGGGGAATTGCTGAACAAATTGTGGTATCTGTTGGTTATGGAATACTATTGTGCTCAAAGGAATAATGAACTGGAGGAATTCCATATGAACTGGAATGACCTCCAGGAATTGATGCAGAGTGAAAGGAGCAGAATCAGGAGAATATTATATACAGAGACTAATACACTGGGTACAATCAATTGTAATAGACTTCCCCATTAGTAGCAATGCAGTGATCCAGGGCAATTCTGAGGAATTCATGAGAAAGAATTCTATCCACATCCAGAGAAAGAACCGTGGGAGTAGAAACTCAGAAGAAAAACAATTGCTTGATCACATGGGTCAATGGGGATAGGATTGGGGATGCAAACATCAACAACATGGAAATAGGTTCTGATCAAGGACACATGTAAAACCCAGTTGAATTGAGAGTTGGCTATAGGAAGAGGTGGAGGAGGGGAGGGAAAGAATATGATTCTTGTAACCAAGGGAAAGTGTTCTAAATTGACTAATTAAATAAAATTTTCAAAAAAAATTAAAAAATTAAAAAAGTATTCATTCAGCAGCTATATGGAGGAACCATCAGGATCTATTATAATCGTGCAGGACAAAAGTGATAAGACTACAACAGTACCTTTGCCTTGTACTTAGGGGAGGAAGATGGGAAGAAAACCATGGTGACAATGTGTGTACTATTGCAAGGAAGAGATTCATTGAGATTAGAGGTAGAGAGATACCTAGGTACTGGGTCCCAGTTCTCCTCCCAGGAAGAAGAGATTGCATTGAGATGAGTTCACTAAGGAATTATAGGCTAGAGGTACCCAGACCTAAGAAGGCATCATACAACATCCTCCCCAACTGGGGGAGTAAGTGATGACAAAGGTGTGGGTAGGTCCAGGTTATAGCAGTATCAGTGATTTATACCAGCTGAGTTTACTCCTGATTTTCTGTCTCCAGAACTTTGTGGTTGTATCAGCCCTTTTCCTATTCTAAAACTGCCTGTTAGCATCATATAAAACAGCAAAAAGTCACAGCCTCTTGGCTGCTGTTCAGCCTGGTCTACTATTTTGCAGTTACAAAGACATGTGGATTGGTTTTTTGTTTGTTTTTATTATGTATTTATCATCCAGATTACATGTGAGTGAGATAGAAATAAGTGTGTTATTCTCAGAATGAGTATTCAGTTTACACTGCCCCACCCCTTATTCTCAAGGCAAAAACACCCAATTACCATCCCCAATTGAGAAAGGGATGGAGAAGCCTAGTTTTTACCTTTTGTTGACTGAAGACTCCAGGACAAGCTTGGGAAAGAGACTGATGAAAGACAGAAGGTCCCTGATTCAAGGGCAATACACAATTCAGTTGCTCCTCTTACCTCACCTGAACCTGGTTTTAGATTATAAATCAAGGCTCATTGGGAGAGAAGGGTCTTATGTTAGGAACTAGTGTATTGCCTGTTAGCTGCCTAGTCAATCAGCACTTCATAGTCCAGCACTGAAGTGTCTCCTTTCATGAAAGGAATAAACTGCCTTTTTTTTTTACTTCTACCTTCTGACTCTAGGTTTTATTTATTTAAGTGAATGGGGCACCTGTGCTCATTTTTATCTCACACATAATGTAGATACAATTTTTAATAATAATTTTCTGACTTTTTGTAATTCAAATTCTTTCTCCCCCTCCCATTCTTTCCCCCCTCTCCAAGAGGGAAGGCAATATGATATAGATTATATATGTAGTATCATATAATAAGCATGTCCATGTTCATCATGTTGAATAAGAAGGCAAATATATTAGGAAAAAACTCATGAAGGAGATAAAGTGAAAATGGCATGCTTTAATCTGCATTCAGATTGCATCAGTTCCTTCTATGATGATGGATGGCTTTTTTCAATGAGTCCCTTGGAATTGTCTTGGAGCCTTGCCTTGCTGAAAATCGTTAAGTCATTCACAGTAAACATCATGCATTATTGCTGTTACTGTGTACAACATTCTCCTGGTTCTGCTCACTTCACTTTTTATTATTTCATATAAGTCTTTCCAGGGTTGGTGGGTTTTTTTGTGATCATCCTATTCATCATTTTCTTATGGCATAAATAGTATTCCAATACAATCATAAACAATTTCTTTAATCATTCCCCAATTGACGGACAGCCTCTAAGTTTCTAATTCTTTGCCACCAAAAAAGAGCTGCTATAAGTGTTTCCGGACAAATGGGTCATTTTCTCCTGTCTTTCATCTCTTTGGATATAGACCCAGTAGTGGTATTAATGGATGGATCAAAAGGTATGCACAGTTTGATGGTCCTCTGGGCATCGTTCCAAATTATTTTCCAGAATGGTTGTATCAGTTCACAGCTCCACCTACAGTATATTAATGCCCCAGTTTGCCCACATCCCCTCCAACATATATCGTATTCCTTTTTGTCACAATAACCAGTCTGAGGAGTGTGAGTTGATACTTCAGAGTTGGTTTTAAGTTGCATTTCTCTGATTAATAGTGATTTGGGGTGTTTTTCATATGACTAAAGATTGTTTTAATTTCTTCAATCTGACAACTGCTTATTCATATCCTTTGGCCATTTATCAATTAAGAAATGACTTATTTTTATATAGTTGAGCCACATGAACTTTAATTATTGCAATTGCTCCTTGACATTTTGTTTAAGAAAAGAGCAAGTGAAAAACTGCAACTGTTTAATTCTTTTGGTCTATTGCTATGGATTAGCATTTTCAGTGTCTCTGAAATTCCCGTTGTTCCATGTGTCCTTGAAGTCTTATGTATTAAACTGTGCTATAAACTTCCTGAGTTGTTGGGGACTAAATACATGACTGGACTATCTGTGTTACAATTGCATCTTTATCCTTGACAGCACCTAGTAAGTCTTTCCTAAATCCCTGAGGTGTGACAGCAGTGGAGTTTTCGGGACTTTCTCAGTTGGAGGGTCCTTGGACTTTGGACAGGTCAAATCAGTATACTATGGAACTATCTCTACTATGGAAATGTCATCTATCACACTGAACGATGTGCTCAATAGGAGGTGACAGGCGGATGTTATCTAAATCTTTGGGAAACAGTTGTAGCAAACCGAAGTGCTAATTGTAGATTATTGTTCAGCAGGAACACAGCTCCTCTTGTTCTTTTCACATGAGTGGCTTCATGGTCACATAAAGAAGAGGTGTTTTCCTTTCTTAAACAGCAGCACCAAAAAGTCTTTCAGACTTGGTCCCATACTTTAGGGGAGCCTGAGAGGTGCTGATGTGTATTGTATTGAACTAAGAAGAATGTGTAGTAAAAATACAAGGAATTGATGGAATACTACTTTGTTGTAAGAAACAATAAAAAAGAATTTGGAAAGATCTACATGAAATAATGAAGGGTGAAATAAGTAGAACCAAGAGAACATTATATTCAGTTTCAGATTTAATATTTGAAGAATAATGTGACAATGCCTATCTCCAGAGAATGAACTGATAAACAGAAACATGAAAGATATCATTTATATGCACCTATTTTTTTTTGGTTGGGTGATGCCTTCTATGGTACAGGGAAGAAGAGAGAAGAGGTATGATAATGTAGAAAATTTAATGTAACTAATGAACTAATAAATTAATTTTTTAAAAGGAAGAAAAAAGAATGGGAATTTGCAGAAACAGAACCAAGAGAGCATTATCTATAGTTACAGAATTAATATTTGAAGAAAAACTGTGAATATCCACCTCTAGAGAATGATAAATAGAAACACAGAAGACACAATTTATGTGTACATTTCTTTTTTGTTGAGTGGTGCATGGAGGGGAGGAAGAGACTGGGGTACCTGGGAACAAATTCTATTAAAAAAGAAAAGAAAATACAAGGAATTGGGGATGGGCTGTGCCTCATTAAGCAGTGCATTTGATGGAAGAGGAAAACTCTTTGCTAAACAAATCCCAGTTCATTAAGGTTGAATTTCTGAGGTTGGCTCATAACCCAAGAGCTGAGTTATGTTTATAGCCTTATATAAAGGAAGAAGCTGTGTCTTCAGCATTAGACATAAGCATTAATGAAGAGGTAAGTTCATGACAACTTGGTCTTCTGGGATGGCAGTTGATGAGAACTAGCCCTAGATCCTGGGTAATATTTCTACAAAGAGGCATGAAAATTATTTTATGAAAAGAATAGCAGTCACCAATAGCACTAATGAAGGCACCAGTTTCTTTCCCACTCTGAGAGTTCTTAAAAGCAGAGGATAAAAGCAGAGATACTGGAGACTGTTTGGGAGCTGGCTCATTCCACTGATGCTTGCAGAACTAAGTGTCCATGAAGAGCACTGCTACAACTTTTGTGAAGACTCTCATCATGTCATGCCTGGACTATGGCAAAAACCTTCTAGTTATTCCCTATCTCAAGTCTCCCCTAAGTCCATCCTCCATTCAGCTACCAAAATGGTATTCTTATGGTGTAGACCTGACCATGTCACCTCGCTCCTCAATAAATTCTAGTGGCTCCCTAATACCTATGGAATTAAATATAAATGTAATGCAGTAGTGTACTGGTAAGTGTTTAACAGCTGGCTCTCCAAAAGGGCTTATGAATGGTGCACACTGTTTTTTGTAAACCCTACCTTCTGTTTTAGAATTGAAGTGAATACCATTTATAAGGCAGAAAAGCAGTAAGGACTAGACAATGGGAATTAAGTGACTTGTCCAGGGTCACGTAGCTAGGACGTATCTGAGGTCAGATTTAAACCCAGGATCTCCTGATTGCAGGCATAGCACTCTATCCACTCTGCTACCTCACTGCCCCTCAGGGCACACACACTTAAGTTTAATCTACATTCACATTTTTCTCCATCATTTACTTAAATCTAGACACTTAGCAAAACAATAAATCAGGCTTTGATTTATAGTGTCTGCCGATTTCTGAAGTGTAAATGCTCACACTGAAAATGTAACAGCAGCCCTCAAGAGCCTGTTTGAGCTTGCTCTAGCACATTCCTGAATATAAGCTTCTATTTGGCCCTCATCACCTGCCTTCTTCCTACCTTTCCATTCTCTTTATACTTTATTACCCTCCAAGCACTTTACAATCCAACACTGATTGTGCAGTTCTGGTTTTTCTGGATGAATTTCCCTGTATGTGTTTCTATTTGTGTGTGGAAGCTGGGATGTTTTTATGTGCCTGACTATGTCAAATACTTCCTTAGGTCTTGAGTGTCATTATCAATGAAGGTCTGGGTGATGATGTGACATGGCCACAAGATCATCTGTATCCTTGACAACATCTTCCAAGAGCTTTCCAAGCTCCAAGGTGCGTCTGTATCAAAAGACATGGAA
>NC_077228.1:429761956-429774456 GCF_027887165.1 Monodelphis domestica | reverse complement strand
TTAACCATTGATTCCACAAAGTATTATTAAGTACCTATTACATGCAATACTAAGAGCTAGGGTTGTATAATGGTTAGAGGTCTATCTTGGAGATAGAAAGATCCCTGGTTTCAACTCCTGCCTGTCACCCAGAATGGCTATATGACTGCTGGGAAGTTCACTTCTTCTGTCAATGCTCTAGGAAATTCTCATAAAAGTTTCCTATAACTTCTCTAGAAGTTCCAGAGAAGGTTCAAATCTGTATTGATATAGAGGGAGTTTCCTCACTAGTTGTTGTTCAACCGTTTTGTTTTTTTTTCAGTCGTGACCCCAATTGGGGTTTTCTTGACAAAAATACTGGAGTATTTTTCCCTCTCCAGCTTATTTTTCAGATGAGGAAACTGAGGTAAACTGGGTTAAGTGACTGGCCCAAGGTCACATAGCTAGTAATTGTCTGAGTTCAGATTTGAACTCACGGAGATAATGAGTCTTCCTGATTCCAAGCCCAATGCAAGCTGCCCCTCACTAGGGAGTTTCCTATATCAATAAAATTACAGGTTCAGTCCCTAACCCCCAGCCCATGTGTAAAGCATTGGGTTAGGTGCTAAGGATACAAAGATAATAAGGCAACAATAGTCCCTACTTTCAAGGGGCTTGTATTTTCCTGGGGATGCAACATATATACAAAATGAAGGCATGTCAAATACAGGGGTTTCTTGAAATAATGGACACCTTTGTAAATCACGTCCCTGAATAATAAATATTGGTTGAATCCATAGGCCTTACCACATTTTATTCTATCTGCACAAAAATCCAGAGAGGCAAGGATTTAAGTAGCATTATTCTTCCTCTGCTATAGATGAAAAAAAAAGGCTCAGAATAGATTAAATTACTTTCCCAAGGTCCCACAGATATGAATGTGTGAATCCAGGTTTTCTGATTTCATGTTCAACACTGCCTCTGACTCCTTCCATAAGAAAATCTGGGATGATCTAATTTTATTGTAGTTTTGGACATTTGTGTCCATGGCTATTTTCTATAATATCCAGAATTTCTGAGCAGAGTCCACATAGATGCAGCCCACTTCACCAGGTTCACATAGAGGGGGGAAATTCCCTACTGCACTTGCAAAGTAAGGTATAGATGGCATTTAATATTTAGGACTCCCCTTTTACACAAAGAAGTTAAAGTGTGTTGAAAGCATCATCTGAGCAGCTCAAACAATTCCCCTACATGAGAGAGAGGTGTTAAATGTAGAAGTAAACACTTCTTCCTCCATATGGATAAGTGGCGAAAGTGAGACATGGGAAAATAATGTGACAGCAGACAGAGGCTTGGTGACTCATGAGTGAAACGAGAAGTAGGTCCCAGGACACCCAAATCCTTACCCATTATCTCGCACTGACACGTAGCCCAGGACTGCCTCTGGGGCTAGGGAAGGGCTTGGAATGGATGGCAAGAACACAGCTGTTGCCGACTGGTAGGTGCAGATTAATCATCATCAATATTGTCTGTCCCTAAGACCTCAGCCAGCTTACAGCCTAGCCCAACATGAACACCCAGCACAGAGACAGATAGGGAAAGGTACCCTGGAATAGCAAACCCCTAAGCATCATAGCTCTGCCAAAAAGTCTACCTGAATCTCTGTCTCCGTCTCTCTCTGTGTCACTCTGTCTGTCTCTCTCTGTCTGTGTGTGTCTGTGTCTCATTATTCTTCCTCTGCTACAGATGAAAAAACAGAGGCTCAGAGTAGTTTAATGACTTTTTCTAGGTCCCATAGCTGCCAAGGGCAGAGCTACAATGTGAACCCAGGTTTTCTGACTGTGCTTAACACTGCCTCTGACTCCTTCCACAAGAAATTCTGGGCTAATCTAATTTTATAGTAGTGTTAGACATTCATGACAGAGGCTATTTTCTGTAATACCTGGAATTTCTGAGAAGAGTCAGCACATATGTAGCCCACTTCACCAGGTTCACAACATAGAGAAAAAATCCTTGAGTATCCTCTCTCTCTCCCTCCCTTCCTCTCTCTCTCTCTCTCTCTCTCTCTCTCTCTCTCTCTCTCTCTCTCTCTCTCTCTCTCTCTCTCACGCTCCCTCTTTTTCTCTCTCTCCCTCTCTCTCTCCCTCTCTTCCTCCCTCCCTCACTTTCTCTTCCTCTCTTGCTCCTTCTCTTTCTCTCCCTCTTTCTCTCTCTCTCCCTCCCTCCCTTCCTCTCTCTCTCTCAATCTCCCCATCTCCTCTTTCTCTCTCCTACTTTGTCCTTCTCTCTCTCCCTCCCTCTTTCTCTCTCCATCCCTCCTTCTCTCTCTCCCTCCCTCCCTTCCTCTCTCTCTCTCAATCTCCCCATCTCCTACTTTGTCCTTCTCTCTCTCTCCAATGTTTCAGATAACACAGCATCATCATTCTTTCCAAATGTCAGCTTTTATTGTCAACTCTTTTAAAAAATGATCATTGGTAAATGTGAGAGTGGATCTAGTCACTTTAACATCATTAACTTATTTTTTTTGCTTTATGGGGTTCAGTTTGTTTATAAGGGGGAAAATGTTTATCTACCTTAGAGAAAATCAGGACCTGGAGCAAATCAGTCTACATATATATATATATATATATATATATATATATATATATATATATATATATATATGACCAAACAAAACCCCCACAAACTCTACTTATCCTTCAAGCACCCGTTGATACACCCAGATATATTTTTATACAAGTGAAATCTGGTGAAAACAGACATCAAGAGTAGCCTCAAAAGGGAGGAAAAAATATTGTCAAAGAGCATCATGTAGCCTAGGGTGTATCATTTGTGGAAACTGTAGCCAGACACTGCCTTCTCTTTAAAGGTGCTCAGAAAGACATGAGCCTCAGGTCCTTTTTAGTACCATCTGTTACCATCATCTCATTTTCCTTCATCTGGTGGCTCCTGTCTGACTCATCCAGCCCCAACACATACACAGTTCCCTCCAGCGTAGGACCTGGCTGGGCTTTCCCAGCTGACCACTCACTTCCTAGCCCAGGCTCTGCCTCTTTGACCTCCTTCCCCTTTCTCTCCCACTCCCAAGAACACAAAAGTTGGGCTTTCCATGTCATGGATGTTATCTCCTCTAGGAGTCCTCCAGCCCATGAAAACACATTCCACATTAAAGATGCAAGTAACTCTCCTTAGTGTGGCAGCTGCTGCCAGCCTTGGCAGCCAGGCTGTGACTCAGTCCATTGTCATTAACACTGCTGCATAAAATCAGTCTCTGGCCTCCCTGCTTCCAACAGAAGCCCTGCAAGGCAGAGAAGACCAAGGCCTGCTGAGTACTTCAGCCATCCCCTGCCAAAACAGGTCCCTTCTCTGGAGCAAATATTTAGCATTTGGCTCTGGCTATTGTCAAGCTGTCTTCTTGGGTGATAGAGTACTAGGCAATTTGATTTCTTTGGGGAGGTTCCAAAAGAGCATTTAAAGAGCAGCTAAATGTGTTCTGGAGGGAGGGCCCTCCCTGGAATATAGGGTCTGGGTGAGAGAATGTCTCTGAAGTCTGAGACAGCCACATGGAAGGAATGCTAATGGGTCTGCCAGTTCAGATGCCTGGATGTGTATATACACATCCCTATGCATTAAACAAACTGTAAGGGGGGGAAAGGCTGCCCCTTCAGTTCTTGGTCTTCCTTAAAAAATTTAATTAAGTATAGCTTCATAAGTTCTAAAACTGGAAGGAATCTCAGAAGTGATCTAGTGCAACTCAATCATTTAGCAGACAAGCAAACAGACACCCAGGAAAATTGTTATAAGTAGCACGGGAGGTAGGATTTGAACCCAGGTCTTTTGGCTAAAGAAAAAGTGGTTTATTTCACAGCAGTTCTCAGATATTTTGGTTTTAAGACTTCTCTATGCGCTTAAAAAAAGCCTAAAAAACCTTTTGTTTCTATGTATTATCTCTATTGATTTTTGTTCAGTCATTTCAGTCATGTCTGACCCTTCATGACTCCTGTCAGGGTTTTCTTGTCAGATATTGGAGTGGTTTGTCATTTCCTTCTGCAGCTCATTTTACAGATGAGGAAACTGAGACAAAGAGGGTTAAGTAACTTGCCTGGAGTCAAGCAGCTAGTGAGTATATGTGGCCAGATTTTAACTCAAGTCCTCCGAATTCCAGGTCTGGCACTCTATTCACTGCCAACCAGCCACTCCATCTCTAAATGGAGTATACTTCTAGGGAAATATATCTATTGATACTTAACCATATTAGAAATTAAAACATCTTAATATTATTATGAATAAAGCTTTAACCTTTATAGATAGCATCTCTACAAAGGGTCTCAGGAACCCCAAGGATTCCCTGGACCAAACTTCTTTTTCCTGTTCAGTTTTTATTTTTATTTATTTTATTTATTTATTTTGGACCAAACTTTTGAGAATCACTGCTCCAAACTACACTACTTCTAATGGATGTATAGATCTAAATGCCAGCAGCTAGTTGATACATTGGCTACAGTTCTGAACCTGGAATTAGGAAGAACCAAGTTCAAATCAAGCCTCAGATACTTACTATTGACATGACCTGCCTCAGTTTCCCCATCTAGATAAAATGGAAAGAATAACAACCACTACCTTATAGGGTTCTTGTAGGGATCAAATAAGATAAAGCTCTTTGCAAACCAACAGGCACTATAGAAATACTCATTTTTATCCCCTCTGAGACCAAATCTGGCTTTCTTTTCATTATTCCATGTCAGTTCTGTGAAGGAAAGAGAGGGAAAGGAAGAAAAAATGCATCATTTCAACAAACTAAAGGGATCTCTCTATATATAGATATAGATATAGATATAGATATAGATATAGATATAGATATAGATATAGATACAGATACAGATACAGATACAGATACAGATATAGATATAGATATAGATATAGATATAGACATAGATAGATATGACTTCTATCCCATACAAAGTCTAGTGTCGAGCCCTAGAATATAAAGAAATAAATAACATCTGATATCTGCCTTCAAGGAGTTTATAATAGAAAGCAATGACATGAGTCAAACCCCAAATTATGCTGTAAATTTCTAGTCTATTCATTCAACAAATAAGCTTCTCCTTTGCATAGGGGGAACTATAAAGGAAGAAGAATTTCATCATTACTCCCCTAGTAGGACCTCCAGAAATTGGGTTCCTTTTACTTTTTAGAAGAAGGATACGATCTGCAATTGCACAGGCACAGAGAACTCCTAGAGGAGTGAAGTCTCTCTGTCAAAGCAAGTTGGTCCCTTCTCTAAAACTAATGTGCTTTGAAACAGCCTTAAAAGGTTTAAGTGATTTGCCCAAGATCATAATCAGTTTGGGTTAAATCTGGAGTTCATTTTCAGAGGTTACACCAAACAGCCTCTTCTTTTCAGCCTCTTTTATTTCAGCCTGTCCTATCAAGACTGAGAAAGTCACTTAACCTATCTCTGCCTTTGTTTCCTCATCTAGATAAAATGGGGAGAACACTATCCCCTAAACAATTAAAAATATAATTGACAACCCTGGGTGGAAAGACAGCAAATTCCTCCCTCCCCTCCCAAAAAAGGTCCATATCTTCAATTAGTAACAAAGGGATTAACAGTTATTTTATTTTATCCTCACCCCCTCCTCCCTTTAAGTAATACCACCACCAACAACAACAACTCCCTAGATGGTAATTAAAATGTGAGGCATCTGGGGTAGCAAAAATCACCCTTACAAGTAAAGCACTTCCAACTGGATTAAAAAATAATTCTATCCATCATTTATTAATCCTAAAAACTTGATGCACTTTTATTTTCCAATGCATCATCAGACAAAACAATCTCCCATGCAATGAACCACCAGGAAGGATTGTGGTCCACATTGAAAGTCATTATGCTTTCTAATACAGAATGAATTGTTCCATTTTCTATTGCATAGGTCCTAGCAAATGGAAATGTCCTTATTTTGGTATCGTTGGGAAAATAAGGTGATAAATAATGGAGCAAATTCCTTTGGAGATGAGAAGTAAATAATTTTTCTTCCCATGTGTGTGGGTTGTTCACCTACTCAGGTAGCTCCTAATTCATGTACTACATGCCTAAAGGTCAAAATCAGAACCATGAAAACCTGAAATGATGAAAAAAAGAAATAAATTCCTTTCTGCAATGGAAAGTGCTGGTTCTGGATTTTGAGGACCTGGATCCAAATTAGCAGCTTTAATACTGTTTGTGTGATCCTGAGGAAGTCCCTTATCTTCCCTGTGCCTCACTTTCTACATCTGTGAAATAAAGAAGGGTGGCTGAACTCTAAGATGTCCTCTTTGTTCTCTTCCAGCCCTAGATATATGATCCTTGGGATTAGGATTAAAAGTGAGAATTGTATTTTGCCAAAAAGAAGGCTGACATAAGCATTGGCCTGCTTTTGTCCACTTATGCTATACCCCTACTTTCCATCAGTTTTTTAGTTTCATCCACTCTTAAAGGAATAGAAAATCTTCCAAAAGAATTCATTTGTCAAGTTCACAATAGTGCATTCCTCTTGAAAATTAAACAAAAACAAAAACAAAAAACCTGATAGCCCAAGGAATTGTTGTTATTGTTTGTCCTTTTCTTATCATTTAATTTTTTCATATCAATACAATTTTCAATAATTGTTTTCTGACATTTTGTGATCCATGTTCTCTCCCTACATTTCACTTCTCTCCTCCCTAAGATGGCAAGTAATATGATAAAGGTCATACGTGTGTTATCACATAATACATATTTCCATGTTCAACATATGAAAGAAGACACATTGCATAGACTACAGAAAAACAGAGGAAATAAAGCAAAGAATGGCATGCTTCGATTCACATTCAGAATCCATCAGTTCCTTGTGTAGCAGTGAATAACTTTTTTTGTCATGAGTCCCTTGGAATTGTCTTGCTTTGCTGATAATAGTTGTCATAAACAGCTGATCATCACACATTATTGCTGTTACTATGTACATTATTCTCCTGATTCTGCTCCCTTCACTTTACATCACTTCATATAACTCTTTTCAGGTTGTTCTTCATTTTTTAAGAGAATCAATAATCATGGGGTAATGTCTCAGCTTTTGGGTGAATTGGATTTAGGTGAGGCAGGATTGCACAAAGTAATCAGTCCCACTTTCTCTTCCTGAGTCATCGAGTTCTAGGGCAGGACTAAAATTCAGGACAACTGACAAATTATAATACAAAAATATTATAATATTATAAATATTAGTGATGTTATAAACATTTATTATAATACTATAATAACAATGTAATGAAATATAATATAATGTGATATGATATAATATTATAATATAACATGAAATTATATTATATTAGAATAGAATATGATATATGATATGATATGATATGATGTGATGTGATGTGATGTGATGTGACGTGACATGACATGACATGACATGACATGGTATGATATGGTATGGTATGGTATGGTATGATATGATATGATGTGATATCATATCATATCATATCATATAGCCTTCCTGAAGGTCTTATACCCATAGCTCCTATCATTTCTGGTTTCATAAATCCATAAAATCTTAATATGAGAAAGGAACTTGGAGATTATCTCACTCAGCAACCACCAGAAGCATTTCTTTCTGGAAGGCTACTAGTAGAGAAATTATTTTAGCTGTACTACCTCTATCCCTACAATAAATCTCTTCTGTCTTCCCAAGCAGATTGCTGGCAGGGGTGGGAGAAAACAATTGCAAGTGGGAAGCTGCTACTAGGATCTAGCAATCGCAATATTTCAGTGGCAGAAGGGATATTAGGGACCTCTAGTCTGTCCTCAGAAACTGAGGCCCAGAAAATATTCAGTTTGTGACACAGCAAGTCTTCAAATCTAAATCTGACTCCAAATCTGGTCATCTTTCCACTGCATCATGGCAGCCTCCACAAGACATTAACAAGATATTTTCCTCTAGGTCTCCAGCACACTCACTACTGATCAAATGATCTCTAGGGTCCCTTCTAACTCTAAATCTATGTTTCTCTGATGCTCTGATTAGGCTATGGTTCTAAATAAAATACTTAATCCTAGCAATTCCCTAATATATCCAGGCACATAAAGCACTCTCCTTCCTGTATTCAGAATGATTTGTCATGGATGGTGGAATCTTTAAGTTGATATTGTGATGGCTGAATCCAGAAAATTGCCCTTTCCTCCAATACACCTGTGATCACTTAAAGGAATTTGGCTTGATTACTCACACAGTAACAACCAAGTAGACCAAGAATGGTTATTGCTAAGTCTTTGTTACTCTATGAGATTTTCATGGCAAAGATACCAAAGTGGTTTGCAATTTCCTTTTCCAATGGACAAATCATTTAATCTCTCCATGTCTCTAGTAGTTCTCTAAGACTATAAATTTAGAGTACTGGGAACAAAAGCTTACCTCATAGGGAGTTCCTTACACAAAAAACAACAGGTATGGACAAAAACATATCTTATGGAAGAAAAAAAGTATAAAAGCATTGCTCAAGGATCGATTCCTCTGAAAAGACATTAATCCTTTCAAAATTCCCTTGCCATTGATTAGAGCACAAGAAAGGCATCATGCCATATGCTTTCATATTTCATAGGAGCATAAAGCCAAAAAATAACATATGTGTGTGTGTTTAAGCAAGACTAACTCAGATTTATCACTGCCACCATGGCCAGGTCCATGGAAACAGATGGAAACCAGGAGGTAGCTGCAGGTTTATTTGAGCAGGCAAACTTTTGTTTCCCTGGGGACCTGTTATTGCTCTTATCAGGAACCAGTTTAGTGGGAAATGAAAGCTACCAATCACAGGCTCCCCACTCCCAGGTTCCCTTTCTTCTTTCTAAGATGAGTCTTCATCAGTCATCTGTGCTTGCTTTTAAAGCTTTTGGTTCAGCTGTAGCACAAATTAGCTATTTCTTCCACTAAAGCAAAATCCAAAGGAGAATGAAAAAATGCTGAAAGTAATTGTTTAACCACCAGTTGTATGCAGTCATTTCAGTCCTTTTCTATCTAGAAGAGACAGGGGAGGCCTGGTCACTGACCAACTTTGTAGACTGGAGAGAGGGATCTTCCATACTGTGCTACTTTTATCTCATTTGTTGGCCACAGGAGCTCTACCCAACATATTGAAGGCCTTCCTTCTCCACCAGAAAATAAAGGACATGGCCAAGAGTTGAAAAAGGAAAGACAATTGATGGCTTGCAATTGGCATCACTGAAGGTAATAACTACATCGGTGAGATCATAGAATCACTTAATGGCTCATCAGAAATAGGCTATATTAGGTTTTGAGGCTACCAAGATAAAAATGAAATTGGCCTGCCCTTAGGAGATTTACATTTTCAAATTTATGTGGGAGATGGAGTGAGGGAGAGATATAGCCTCCCTCCCTTTAGTCTTTAAAGATGGCCAATGATCTGAGTTACCTTCCCTTTTTGACCTATTTCTTTCCAGTTCCCTGCACTTAGCACATTGTAGCATATTAGTCTCATCCAGGGTGAGATCATTTTCTTTTTTAATATTTTGACATAGTCTGTGTCTTATTAGTATTATTAGTAAGTACATTTTCTTAGTAAGGGAAGCCCTAGGAAGGATCAGATCTGAACCTTCTTAGTAAATTTTGGGTTTATAAAATACCCTAGTGGACACCATTGGGGATGTAGACTCTAAGCGATCACCCTAATGCAAATATTAATAATATGGAAATAGGTCTTGATCAATGACATATGTAAAAACCCAGTGTAATTATTCATTGGCTACGGGGGGGGGGGGGGAGCGGGGAAAGGGCTGAGGAGAGGAGGGAAAGAACATGAATCATGTAATCATAGAAAAATATTCTAAAACAATTAATTAAATAATTTTTTTTTCAATTCTAAAAATAAAAAAATAGCCTAGTACAGTAAGAAGTTAAGTGATTTGCTTGCCCAGAGTCACCCAGCCAATATATGGCAAAGGCAGTTCTTGAATCCAAGTCTTCCTTACTCCAAAGCCAGCTCCAATAGGCAAGGATGCCTTTGAGACTCATTTTTCAGTTCAGTGCAAAGAGCATTCGCTCTGGAGTCAGAGACCAACATCAAAATCCTACCCTGTGACCTTGTGCAAGTCTCTTAAGTTCCTTGGGTCTTACTTTGGCCCAGATAGTCTCCAAGTTCCTCCCAGATCTAAATGTGCAATCCTATGTATGATCCATGTCTTACATCCTGACACACAGTAAGTATTTAATAAATTCAGTGAATTGGATTGAAGAAATTCCCACTCCCCTCTCTCCAACAAGAAAACCACTTTAAATCTGATCTGCCCTTTCAAGCTTAACAAAGTGACTTGGATACATGTGGTGAAAAGTACAGGCATGGCTATATTTAACAGCAATGGACAAATCCTGGCCAAAATGAAGTCTAAGTTCTTCCCTCAGAATCAGGCCCAATTATAGCCTTCTCTCCTTGTGCTATCATCTGATAAGCAAAGTCAGGCGAGGCCAGACCCGGCTGGGAGACCTCCAGATCATATTTATTGTTAGGAACACCAGACATATTCTTTCTCTCAGAGTGATAGCAACAGCAGGTTACCAATGCAGTCGTGCCCTTGAGCTTTGTCTTCTGGCTTTGTCTACTAGAGGAAAGGGAAGGAAAAAGCCATATGTTAACTCCTTTGTGTGTTTCAGGAGCAGAGGGCCCTCACAATATGTCAAGGGACAAATGGAGACCGCTGTCCGCTGAGCAGACCCTAGCCATGCCTTCCCCCTTTGTCAGAGGAAAGAGTCTATGAATCAGCTGCAGGATAGAATTCAATGAGCAGATTCTTTAGTGACTAAATCCGTGAAGGCTGGTTGATGTTGAGATCTCCAGGAATATGAAGTAAACCATCAGAATAATGACCAACTGTTCAATGTCTGTCCCGCTAGTCAGTCAGTGAACAAGCACTTAATAAGTGTTTACAATGTGCCAAGGACTGAGGATACAGAGCAAGACAAAGGGGGTCCCTACTCTCAAGGAGTTCACATTCTAATGAAGGAGACAACATGCCAACAGCTTGGCACAAATAAGATGTGGACAGGATAAACTGGAAATAATCAGCAGGGAGATGGGGGGATGTAACACTAGTACCAATAGTACCATTTGAGAGAATGGAAATGAACGATAAAGGAAAATGCAAGGAGGTGCAGGAAAAAAAATTAAATGTGAGAGAATGGAAATGAAAGAGAAAGGAAAATGCAAGGAGGTGCAGGAAAAAAAATTAAATGTGAGAGAATGGAAATGAAAGAGAAAGGAAAATGCAAGGAGGTGCAGGAAAAAAAAATTAAATGTGAGAGAATGGAAATGAAAGAGAAAGGAAAATGCAAGGAGGTGCAGGAAAAAATCCTTCACCTCCTTGCATTTTCCTTTATCTTTCATTTCCATTCAGGAAAAAAATTTTCCTTCACCTCCTTGCATTTTCTTTTCTCTTTCATTTCCATTCTCTCACATTACGTATACTACCACTAAGGGGGAAGGACTTCTTGTAGAAGAGATATCTGAGTTGATCTCACAAAACTAGATGCAGTCTTCCTTTACAAGAATGTTAGCTTCATTCAGAAGCAAAGAATCACTGAATCAACCTCAGAAATGACTTTTTCTCTTCGCTAATAAAAACATAGTTTGATTTAGACTTGTTCCTGACAACAATAAAAGGGGGCTTTTTTCTATATCCATTTTGTTCAATCATGCTAGGTATATGTGAAATATATATAAAGTGTGTGATAGGATAATAGAATAGAAAACAGAAGGTATGATAGGAGCAGGAGCAGTATTTCCCAGGATCCTGCCATGCAAACTCTACTAGCTTTCCCTAAAGCTCTACCCAATGCAGATTACAGTAACTCTTTTCATTAGGAGGTGCAGGAACTATCTATCCTTCAGACTTGATTCACTCAGGTTGTTGGCATGACTTCTTGGTAACCTAAATATAAAAGACCACTAGAAGCTCCTTACCCTTCTCTGAGGTTTCTGGCTGTGGATCCACAGCATGAAGAATAATGGGAAGTTATATCCTCCTGAATCAACATGATATCCTCAATGAATATCTTTATTGATTATTCTTTCCTTGCCACAGTTAAGTGAGTCTCCTTTTGTCAACTGTTGAATGACCTATGTGTGTCTTTGTGAATTCCAATATCAACTTAAATGCCCTGAATCAAGCCCAGCCCATGAAGAAAGATAATCCCCAAGGGGTAAACCCTAGAAGCTATGGGGGACCTAGAAAGGCTCCATTAGGTTTTAAATGTTTTGAGGCTATTTTTAGCTTTTTTTTAGCTCTTTCTGTATCCCAACTGCTTAGCACAATGCCTGGCACAGAGTAGGTGCTTAGTTGATGTTTATTGATTGCTTCTGCAGAAAGGAAGGTTTAAGCTGAATCTTGAATCTTGAAGGAAGCCAAGGCTACTAAGAGGGAGAGATGGGTAGAGAATGCATTCTAGACATGACAGACAGTCAGGAGAAAGGCACAAAGATTGGAGATGAGGTGTCCTATGTTTACAAAATAGCAA
>NC_077228.1:429736956-429759456 GCF_027887165.1 Monodelphis domestica | reverse complement strand
CTGATTGGTTGCCTACTTAGGAAATAAAATTCAAAAAAGGAAAAGGCAGCCAGGGATCCAAACACAAGTTTTCCTATGAACATGAATGATCCTCCCTGAAGGTGCCATGATGCCATGTTTAAAGAATGCAAAAAAAGTCACCCTGGAAGTCCTGAAGTTACATGGCATCACCTGGAGAATGGAAGAATGAAAGAGAAAGAAGGCAAAAGCTCTTTTTTTTCATTGATATGGTCACTCTCATCCTGTCACTGTCACAAGGCAGAGGAAGACTGAGAGACACCTAAGTTCTTGCCATGTCATACAAATACACCAAGTTCTCCTAGTGTCACAGTAGAACCAAGAAAGACAACTGAGTTTGGCCCTTTTACACCATCCTGAGACAAAAGAGAGCAGATGGTAGGAGAAAGTTGGGAGCAGAAATTAATTGCCAATTTCTGAAAGGAACAGCAAACTGTTGTACTCCTTGACTATAGTCTTCAGTTATTTCTTCAGTCCCAAATTAGGTTGTTTTAAACCAAGCTTCCAAAAATTGACATAGAGGGCTTAGCTATGATTTTCCTCAGAGTATAGCTACCCAGGATCATGCTGCCTTTCTTAAAGTAGATATAAGGAAAAGAGCATAGTTGTATAACTCTGGAATATCTTAGCAGTTCATTTTCCTATCTGTAAAATGGGAATAATACTTGTAAGAATTGTAAAAATGTTTGTAAGAAAGTACTTGGTCAACCTCAAACCACTAAGCTAATGTGTTTTGAAGGCACAGTTTGAAAATATACAAGTAAGAAGACTCTTAATACTAGCAGTGAACTGATGCTACTTATTACTACAACAAAGAGGACAATTGGCACATATTTGTGAAAAATTGCATGTAGATAATTTAATGAAAGGCAATATTTTAAGGGGAAAAACTAGCAGTGAGACACTGTGTCCTCAGTATAGTAGTATAAGCTGTCATGATATTGCTACAATAGATTTTAACAAAAGAGGAAACTGAGATAGATACAGGGTTAATTTTAATCTTCTCAATATCTTCCTTCTAAAATTCCATTGTTTTTCTTTTCATCTAACCTTATCTCTCAATCTTCAAAACATATACTCTCCACTCTAGTCAGGAGAGTATGATCAATGTCCCTGAAAAAATTGAAACTCTTCAGCATGCATTCATTCCCTTTTCTTTTCTTCTCTTCATCTGAAAACCCTCCCATATCATTCCTACTCTTTCTTTCCTTCCCCCAGTCTCTGATAAGGAGGCATAAGATGACTCACATAGATCTATCTATATATTGAACGCAAATTTCTCCCCTGAGCTTCAGATCCAGATAATCAATTTCAAACTGATGTCCTTGAGATATCTCAAACTCAACATTTCTGAAATATAACTCATTCTCTGGGAACAGACCAATATCTCACACTGTATAATAAAACAAGGTCAACATGAATACATGATTTAGACATAAGGGGTGATACCATAAGCAAAATGGGGGTGCATGGAACAGTTTTACTGTCAGATCCACAGATGAGGGTAGAATTTATAACCAAATGAGAAAGAGAGGAGAGAGAGAGAGAAAGAGAGAGAAAGAGAGAGAGAGAGAGAGAGAGAGAGAGAGAGAGAGAGAGAGAGAGAGAGGATGGAGGATGTAAAATGGATAATTTTAATTGTATTAAATTTAAAAGAAGATATACAAAGAAATCCAAGAGCAGATGGAAAACAGAGAACTGAAAAGGGTAGAATTTTACGGAATTTACCTCTGATAAAGATCTCATTTCTCAAATATATAAGGAACTGAGTAAAATTTATGAAAACAGAAGTCATTCTCCAATTGAAAAGTGGCCAAAGAATACAAACAGGTGGTTTTCATCCACAAAATCAAAGGTATCTATAGTCATATACAAAATGCTTTAAATCATTCTTGATTAGATATATACAAATTAAGACAACTCTTGGGTACCACCTCATACCTATCAGATTGTCCAATATGACAGAAAAGGACACCATTTTTTGTTCACTGGAAGTGTGTATAGTATTTTTCATCATAAGGCCTTTCGAATTGGCTTGGATCATTGTATTGCTGAGAAAAACTAAGTTATTCAAAGTTGATCATCAAACAATATTGCTGTTACTGTAAGCAATGCTTCTGCTCACTTCATTTTACATCAGTTCATGTAAGCATTTCCAGGATTTTTCTGAAACCATTTTGCTCATCACTTCTTAAAGTATAATAGTATAATATAATCACATTATATACCATAATTTGCCCCAATTGATGGGCATCTCCTCTATTTTCAATTTCTTTGCCACCACAGAAAAAGCTGCTATAAATACTTTTTACCAATAGGTCCTTTTTCTTTTTCTTTTAACTCTTTGGGGTATAGACCTAGTAATGGTATTACTGGGTCAAAGAATATGCACAAAGAATATGTTTTATGACCCTTTGGGCACAGTTCCAAATTGCTCTCAAGAATGGCTGGATCAGTTCACAACTAAGAGAATGTTTCTAGACATTTTTTGTGTCATGGATCCCATTGGCAAACTGGTGAAATAAGTGGACTCGTGCTCCAAATGTTTTTAAATAATTTAAAGAGTGCTAAACTTAGGTTAGAAGTTAGTAAAAAATAAATATGTAATTTTTTCATCCAAGTTCATGAACCCTTTTTGGGGGGAGGTTAGGGGGAGTCTCTGTACTTTAGGTTAAGGACTTTGATCTAAAACATAAATTAAAGAGAAATCTTTTCCATTAAATCCCAGAAACTTACTTTTTCATCCTAAAATTTTAGTTTAGCCCTGGAACTCATAAGTCAGAAGTACCTCTCCTCTGATCTGATCTGATGGTTCCTCCTAGGGTAGCTATTTCTTTATCACCAGACTACAATTCAGACTTGTCCATCATGCCCCTCTACAAGGTGCATTCCCTTCACCTTTTACCCATTTTCATCTTCCTTTTAGATATTATCTTCCCCCATCATTATATAAGCTCCTTATGAGCAGAAACTGTCTTTGGGAGTTTTCCCCTGCTTGTATTTGTATTCCTAGGACTTAGCATGGTGCCTGCTGGCACAAAGTAAGTCCTTAATAAATATTTTTGACTGAGAAGATGCTGGCCTGCATTGCTAGGAGAAATTTCATCTGGGAGTTATCTGTGAATATCAGTGAAATCACAGACCCATGCCCTGTCCTGTCATTGTAATACAATACTAATCCATTTTATTAATGTATTACAATTTATATAGTTCTTTTCCCAGAGCTTTTACCACTTTTTTACCACCTTTGATCTCAAGTATTTTGTAATGGGACGAATAGATAAATGAATTAGGAGATAATGAGAGGAGGAACAACTAGATACCTCTGTGGATTGAGAGCCAAACCTAAAGATTGGAAGTCCTGGATTCACATTTGACCTCAGAGAGTTCGTAGCTGTGTGACCCTGGGAAGTCACTAAACCCCAAATGCCTTACCGTTCTTATACCTTGGAACCAATATTGGTATCAATGCTAAGACAGAAGGTAAGAGTTCTTTAAAAAAATAAGAGGAAAATATGGGAGGGATAAGAGGGGAGGGTAAGGCAAGAGATGATGAGGTTCTCTAGAAGACAATACAAGGAAAGGAGGAGTAATTCTTCTTTGATGAGGGTACATAGTACCATTTTTCTTTTTCTTCCAACCACTGGCATTATTGCAACCTTAGAGCAATTCCAGGTTTACATGCTAAGTGTCTATCAAGACAGCATGAATCGTATTGAATTCTTTTGATCCTCATGGGAGTGTGATAACTTGGGTCTAGAATTCCTAGTACTGGCCTAAAAATAGAAACCACTGTCTGTAATTCATAATCCTTGTCAGCTGAGGTCATGTACAAATAGGGAGAGTAACTCACTTAATGAAAGACATTGTATTTCCTGGGAATTGACTGGATTTCCATCATTACCTCTAGATAAAATCCCTATCTGTCACTTGCTATTTCATAAGAGATCTCCATCATACTGTTGGAAAAATAGGATTCTTCTTCTAGTGTCCTCAGAAAAATAAAATACCTCTGTTGAGAGCAAAGTTATAAATAAGTAAACTGGAAGCTTTGTTTTATATATTGAATTTATTCAACTTCCACATTTCCTAGTGGGAAGCAGTATACTTTAAAAAGCAGTATACTTAAAAACACACACACACACATACATTTTTTTTCAAATTACATGTAAAAATGTTTAGCATTTGTTTTAAAAATTTTGAGTCCCAAATTCTCCTCCTTCATTCATCCCCTCTCCTCTCTGAGAAAGCAAGCAATTTGATATAGGATATCCATATGCAATCATCATGCAAAACATTTTTCTATATAGTCTTATTGTAAAGAAAATACAGACCAAAAAAGAAAAAAAAATCTTAAAAGTATGCTTCAAGCTGTAGTTAGACTCCATCTGCTCTTCCTCGGGAGCTGGATATCATTCTTTGTCCTAAGTCCTTCAGGATTGTCTCAGATTGTTGCATTGCAAAGAATAACTAAGTCATTCACAGTTGATCATCTACAATATGGCTATTACTGTGTACAATGTTCTGGCTCTGCTCACTTCACTTGAAAGCAGTGCACTTTCGCCAATAATTGCTTCTTGTCAACAGCTGGCTCCCCCGTACTCCAAGCACTGATAAATACCAAAGATGGGAAAAACACTCCACTAGTATACGAAACCAAGATTTTGTTTTAATCTTGTAGTTCTTGGGTTTTTCTTTTAGAACAGACACTTATCTCTCATGTGCTTGTCATCTTTCCCCAGAGGCTTTTCATATTCATCATTTATTCAGCTAGATTCTCCCAGGACACAAATTACTTTCTTAATGTCAGGCACTTGGGGGAGGCAAAGTAACTCTCTAAAACCACTAGAGTCCCATTTACAACACCCGAGAATAGTATGACTATCATTGTCCTCCACAGGATGGAGGATGCCAAAGGATGCTACTAGGTTTGCATCTGTGTGTTGCAGGAAGCAACCTAAACTATGATGTGCGATTTGTGGTCCTTTCTCTGCTGGGCTGGACATTCTTGGGGATCTCCTCCCTTCATAACCAAGAAAAGCTACTGTGCCTTTCAAAAGACCCAATATCCACTCCTTGTCCTACAAGACAATATGTCTAAAGAGCATTCTGAAAACTGTTATTGTCCCATTTTTTCTATAAGCTAAGAGAGATAGTTTCACACACACATACACACACACACCCATTTTGCAACTGGGAAGCTGAGGTTCAGCTGAGCCAGGGACAGTTTTCTATTTCCCCAACTACTGGCTTCTACAGGCATGTGGAAGAGCCAAAATCTGACCATTCAAACAATAGGTCAACCACTTATCTTTGCTTGTGTCTCCTAGATTATAAATTACTTCTTTAATGTCAATCACTTGGAGGGGAATGAAATAACTCTTTTAAGCAGCTGGAGTCCAGAGAATCCAAATCCTACCCTGGTCCATCATAGGCAGGAAGCACAAATATGCATTTTTAGCCACTAAGTCTACATAGCCTAGAAAATGGCCTGAGTAGAAAGGGCCTTGGGTCACAATTTTTCCACCTCTGTCAGTAGCTCATCGGATAGCATCTGATCCAACTGCTACATCTTACAGAGGGAAAAGGTCACACAATTATTAAGCAGTAAGACAGAGAATTGAAAGCATATTCCTGGACTCTCAATCCAGTGGTTTTTGTGTTTCTTTTTCACTTGCTGGTGTGTTGTTTTCTGATGGCTGTGATGATGCTTAATAGCCTCTGATTCTTCCCCAAGCTTGCTAATACTTGCCACTTCCCTATATCTGACAGAATAAGTATAAAGAAATAGAGTAGTCTCCTGATTTCAGATGAAAGGAATCAAGAAGCATGAGAAACACTCATTCACTGCAACTAGGACTACAGAGTACCTGAGGCAAGGAGCATTTCCAATAAGTAATTAATTCTTTGTCTCCAGCGACCCTGTACAATCTGGTTTGACCTCTACTTAAAAGCAAGGACTAGTCACACAAAAGCAATTGATTTTGGACCAATCCCTTTGGAAACAGGCCTCCCTGTTACTCATTATCAGCCACTTGATTTTTCACTTCAAGGGGAAACAGTCCCTGGTGGCATCCATTGCTGGCTGGGTAATCTTACCTTTATTCTCAGAGACTCAATGGAGGGACATTACTATTGCCACTAATGAGGAGTCTATATTTATTTATTTGTATTTTTTTCTACACAGACAACATGCCGGATGGTTGAATTGCCTTGTTCCTATTACCAAGACTAAGATGGGAAGATAGAGAAGAAGGGATTCCATTCTCTGCCAAGCATGCAGAAGCATAGAATCCTGGAATCATAGACTTGGAAATGGAAAGAACCTTTTTAAGTCATCTAGTCCAACCCCTTCATTTTATATTGAAAGTATAGAAAGATAAAGAGACTTGGATCTAGAACTAGAGCTGAAAGGGATCTCAGAAGGCATCTATCTAATCCAACTCAACCTCTCCTTTATAGATGGAAACTGAGGATGTGGGAGGTTAAGCAACTTTCCCTAAGTCACAAAAGCAGTAATTATCAGGAGCAAAATTCGAACCCAACTCTTCTGACTCCAAAACCAGCACTTCTTCCATTGTACCGTGGTTACATAGCTAGTAAGTGGCAGAACTGAATTTCAGACCGGGGCTTCTGATTCTAAAATCAAGGTTCTTTCCCCTGAAACAACTAAACCATTAAAAATGTTTCATCTACACAACTAGACCCTCAAATAGAAGTTGGCAACCTTTTCAAAAGTAGTTCCAACCTATTCTTTTGGCATTCAGGAAAGAGATGGAGAAGAAAATGGAGGGCTGGACACTCTCTTTAGTGAGATATGATGCCAATTTTTGCCAGATGGAGAGCAGCAGTGGGTGGCATCTCTCACAAGTTCCAATTTTTTGACAGTCCACAGGAAAGGGAAGAAAAGGAAGTTATGTGTAGGAGAGGAGGATGAAGGGAAAGTTTGGGCAGACACTATCACCTGAAAATTGATCCACATCCCATACTTGGCAGACAATAAAACACCAGCCCTTTATATAAAGGGGTCTTAATTCATGCAACCTTGTTTTCTCACCTCTCGCTTCTAATACAATGTAAGCTCCTTGAAAGGATAGATCATTTCATTTTTGTTGTTGTATCCCCAACGCCAAGACAGTGTCTGGTACATTAAGTTGGAACTAAATAAAGATTTACAGAATGACTGGTGAGTGCTTGTCATATTGAAGTTGCAAATATTATCCCATATGATCCTCACAAGAACCCTGAGTCATAAGTACTTTTATTATCCTCATTGTTCAGTTGAGGAAATAAAGGCAGACAGAGATTAAGTGACTTACCCAGCTAAAAAGTTTCTGAGTGAGGATTTAAACTCGGTTCTCTCTGACTCTAGGTATAGTGCTTTAGCTACTTTGATACCTAACTGCTTCTATCTTTTTTCAGAGCATTAAACTTAAATGGCCAATATGGATTCAAGTCCTAAATCTGAATCTGATGGTTACTGCAGTGGAACCATGAACAAATCATCAGATCATAGACTTAGAACTAGCAGAGGTCATCTAGTTCAGTCTCCTCCTTCTATAGATAAAAAAGCCAAGGTCCATTTCTTAACCCCTAAGGCCACATAGGTAGCGGCTATTAAAGGCAGAATTTGAACCCAGATCCTTTGACTCCAGAGTAATGCTCTTTATTATATGCCACACTGTCCCCTTTTACCTTCAATGAGTCTCAGTTTCATCATATATAACATAAAGATACAGTGATACCTTGGTTCTCATTATTAATTCATTTCAGAAGGCAAGTTGAGTACCAAAAAGGTCAAGTAACAAAGGAATTTTTCCCATAAGAAAGAATGTAAATTAAATTAATTCATTCTGGATACCCAGAAAATAAAGATTTCATAATGCATTATATGCATTAATGAAATTATATTTTACTAAATAAGCATTAATAATGCATAGACATAAATAAAAACAATAATTATAATAAATAAAATAATTCTAACAACTTTACCTGGATTGAGTGGAGTTCATGATCTAAGGGGATGGTGGGAAGGAGAAATGTTATTTTCTGGAAGAGGAGTCCCCTTCCATACTATCTGAGGTCATTAGAAATGCAAAGATAAAATAAAAAGCAAAAAAAAAAAGCTCCCCTCAAGGAGCTTACATTCTACAGGTGGGATATTCCATTTTGAACCAAAAAGGTAAAACAGTATAATTTGAAGAAGAAGAACACCAAGACTGGGAAGATCTAGAAAGTCTTCTCAAAGGTTGGCCCTTGAGTAGAACCTTGAAGGAATCTAAAGATTCTAAGACGCACATATGAGAAGGGAATTCATTCCAGGGGACTGGATGATTCCTTGTGAGTATGTTCAATGGGCTCTATCTGATGCAATCCCCTCTGTGAACTTTGAAGCATGTGCTGGCATTCTGTAACTGATTCTGGTCCATTGACCACAGGGTGAAGATATGGGTTTTTGAATTGCCTACTGAGTCAGAGCAGGGAATGCATACCAAAAACTCTTGAGATCAACTCAGTCTTTTTTTCTTCTTCTTCTCCTAGAACTCAGCAAGAAGGATAAGCTGCTGCAAACCTCTAAATAGGGAGGATCATCAGGTCCTCTTTCACTCCAACTGGTGTGAAATAGGGAAGAGAAAGCAATATTAAACACCTTGTGTGCTAAGTGCTCTACAAATATCTTATTTTGATCATAATATGAGTCAGGTGCTGGTATTTTTTTATCCCTATTTTATAGTTGAGGAAACTGAGGCAGCAGAGTCTAAATAACTTTACTCAAAGTCATATAGTTGGTAAGAATCTGTCACCAGATTAGAACTCAGATCTTTCTGATTCTAGGTTTAGCATTCTATCCACTGCAAATGGCCCTGTTGTTGTTCAAAGGGGTAGCACCAATGTCAGTGGCCAGGTGAGTCATCACATGAACAGTGACTACATGGTCTTCATATTGTGGTTGTCTTTGCTGGATCTGTTCTTTCCTGCTGTCAGTGAAAAAGTAATGGAAGTGAACAGAGAAGGCTGAGATCCTGTGAGCTTCAAAAGGTTAGGGGAACAAGACATCAAATGTCTGGGACCCGAAGTCCATCTTAGAGTTTGCCCAGTCTACCAACACCACCACTGAGATGAGGAATCTGGATTCGGAGCAGCAGTGAATTAACCCTGAAACATCCCCCCCAAAAAAATGGGTCGTACAAGTAAGAGATGGATTCTGTCCATTGGCTGTGCTATATCCAGAAGTGAGCTTGTTTTGATCAGTTACTTTAAATTTAAGCCCACTCTTTCTGGTGCCTGTGGTGGTATAAGCAGATGTCAAACTGGTAGCCCGAACCAGATTAAATGCAACTGGGAAATGTTTAACAAAATAATAAAAACAGAACTGAACAGAGACAAGGTTAATAAGTAGTTTTCTAAGTCAATATGTAGCCTGCAGAGAGCCTCATAAAAGATTTTTGTTACTGTTCAATCATTTTCAAGGGAGGTTGACTCTTTGTGATCCCATTTGGGGTCTTCTTGGCAAAGATAGGTTGAAGTGACTTGCCCAGGGTCACATAGCTAGTCAATGTCTCAGACCAGCTTTGAACCAGCAGAAAGATGAATCTTCCTGACTCCAGACCCAGTACTCTATCCACTACCCCACCTTAGCTGCCCCATGTAACACTTAGTGGCCCCCTTTCCATTTGAGATTGACACCACTGGCATAAGGGATAATGTTGCCCAGATACTGAGAGGGACTTTGTATTTCTGTTCTTTCTTTATATTTTCTTCTTTATAAAAGCTCATTGAGATTAATTGATGTACTAAGTTGATTACTGAGAAAAGAGATCTATGAATCATAACTTGTGATTGATATTGATGAGGACATATACATATGGGGGTACCAAGCCAATATCATTACAGAAAAATCCCACTACCCCCCCCCCAGTGGTAATCCTAGAGCCCTGGGATAAAGAGAGAGGAAAGAGACCTAGCTGTTTTGGGCTGGGTAAATCATTCCAGTATCTCATACTACATGGGTATAAAAGACAACCTGGGCAAAAGAATAAAGATTAGAAATGGTAATTCCAGTTTGGAGAAAAGCAAAAAGGCCAGAATCAGAATTGATCAAGAAAAGATCAGAATTGAGAGTACATGAAAGAAATCAGTATGAAATGAGCCTGGAAAGAAGACTAGACTCAGAATTGTGAAGGATTTTAAATGTCAAACCCATGATTTTGTATTTTATCCTAGAGGCATCAGGGAGTCAATGAAACTTCATGAATAGGAACATGCCACAGATCAGACTGGACCACCCTAAAAATGTAAGTCATTATTATTAATGCCATCATCAGTATTTCCTTAGAATAGAGGAATCCAATCCTTCCTCCCTCAATCTGTGATCATGCTATGGAAAACCATCCCCTCTAGTCCTAAATCCTGCCTCTGGCACACGGGTTCCACTTCTAGCCAGTGGGACTGTAGCATTTCAAAAGGCTGTTTCTCAAGGGTGATAAAAGACCATTTCTTCCTCCTTTCAGACTTTTCAAAATCAGCTTCCGTGTGTGACAACTAGAAATAAATAAAAGAAGGGTGTTTCTCCCTTCAGACAGAATGATTAAAGACTTAGCCCTGGGCTTGGGGTCACCATCCATCAAATCCAGGAAGTAATCAATATGCTATTGGAATGGTCTGCTCCTGCCCCAGGCATGGAGAGAATTGGAGAGAAAGAATCTTCCTGCCTGAGACAGGTTGGATGCCCAGAGCGCCATGCCTCTTGGTTGGTATGGAAACAGGAGCAAAGCGGGTGTTTTCAATCAATCTTGCAAATCAGACCCATGATGCAGCAGCACTTGACTTAAAGAAAAACAGCAGCTGACAAGAG
Organism: Monodelphis domestica; assembly: GCF_027887165.1. NCBI lineage: Eukaryota > Metazoa > Chordata > Mammalia > Didelphimorphia > Didelphidae > Monodelphis > Monodelphis domestica. Next base: position 429,748,583 of record NC_077228.1, on the reverse strand, counting down.
GCTTCCTCTCCTTAGCAGATGCCACAGGTGGGAAGCCCGCATTAAGTGACTTACTGTTTACCATTCAGCCTGGCATGGGTATTTTACAAAGCTGATTAAATGGGAAGATCCAATTTCCCTAGCTTATCTCTTCCCTCTTGCCTGTGCTATCTTTGGTGTTAGTGGCCATTCTATGGAAAGGATGAGTAAGCTGCCACCATAGTGTGATTGGACAACTGTTGACAGGTCTCCCTGACCAAAAATAGTCCATCTTCTTCCCTTCCCCCTCTCCCAGACTGCATGAAGCCGACCTGGCTTGATGCATTCCTTAGAGCCCTCCTAGAGAAAGGGGTGTCTTAACTAAATTAGGGTGTGTGGTTTTCAAACAGAAGTAATACATGCTCTAACTCACTCATTAAAGAGGATCTGATTAACTCATTAGGACTCCTTGTTCTAGAGAGGAAGAGGTGAATGGAATATGCGAATAGGACAGAAAATGTGGAGGGGGGGTTGTTGCCTTATTAGATTTTGTTTTGTTTTGTAGGGAGGAATGATAGAAGATGGGGAGCTTGTGAGTATGCCCAGGATATATGGGCACCCATGGCAGCTCTATATGTCTCAGTTTTCTTATCTATAAAATGGGGGTGATATTATTGGCACCTAGATTATAAGCTCCTCAAAGGCTAAGACTCTTTTTTTTTTTGGTTAGTGTTTGTTTGTTTGTTTATTTACTTGCCTTTCTTTATATACCTGCCCTTAGTACAGTGCCTGGCATATGAAGACACCTAATAAATGCTTCTTGACTGACTACTTCCTGGGATTGTCATGAGGATAAAATGAGATAACATTTGTGAAGTGCCAGATAAACACTAGTTATTACATTTATGAGAAAGGATTTGGACACAAGACCTCCAAACTCCATATCCAGCACTTTATCTATGCTGCTACCCTACCTGTTTTGCTATTTTGCTGGGATCAGCTGACTTCTCTCACTATGTAGTCTCAATTTTTATAAGGTGGGGTAGTAGACAGCAAACTGTCCTCAAAACCAGGAAGTTTTGTTGTGGTTGTTCAGGTGTTTCAGTAGTACCCAACTCTGGGGTTTTCTTGGCAAAGATACTGGAGCCATTTCCTTCCACAGCTCATTTTACAGGTGTGGAAACTGAGGCAAACAGGATAAAGCCCAGGGTCACACAACTTGTAAATTGTCTGAGTCCCTAATTCAGATCTTCCTGACTTCAGACCCAGTGCTCTATCCACTAAATCACATAGCTGCTATAAAGTGAATGTATTGATTGGAATCTTGAACCCTTGGGACAACCCCCATAATTCTCTAGTCCCTTTCTTGTCTTTCATAATGTGGCAACTTTCTATAGTCCTGGCTACTGAGTGCATAATTACATAAATCACTTTAATTTGGCCCTGATTCAAGGACCTGTTATAAATTTATTTTTCCTTTACTTAAAATTTTTACACATAAGACTTTGATAGTCTATATTTCATCCAGAAATTATTTTTTCTTTTTTATTTGTGTTTTTTGATGTTTTTGATTTCTCTTGTCAATTGATTCATATACCTCATAACTCAGCCATACAGTGATCCCTGTTTTTCAACACCCTCTTCAAGGGGTAATGTATTATTATTATTTTAAAATACAAAGTTTAAACTCTTTTTGAGAGTAATTTTAGGTTAAGAACATGCTACCACTCCGAATCCAGAAAGTGAACTGAATGTAGAAGGCTCTGTGAAAATGCCTTCAGAGACCACACCCTGCACCAAACAATCCAAAGTGAACTTTGAGATATGGCGAATTTGAACTTTGAGAAGATTGAAATGCTTTTGTTTTGAATGTACACTCTTATGCCAAAGGGGACTGCCCCCTAATTGGCTCTCTGTCAATGCACCTATTATTGGTTTTATTCCTTTTTTCTTTTTTCTTTTCCCCTTATTCCAAAATTATTGTGATTTCCCTTTAAAAACTGTAATATTTGTATATAACTCTAGTTCAAGTTATAAGTTAGTTATGTTTTCATGATCCACTGGGGAGACTGGTCTCCCAGACGATCATGGGGGGGAATATATTGATTGGAATCTTGAACCCTTGGGACTATAACCCCCACAATCATCTTTTCTCTTTCCTGTTGTATTCATTAGTTAATTTGGTATTCAGTTTCAGCTTCCTCCACACTGGTACTCTCCCCTAGAAGCTCTCTTTGACTGGGACAACCTGGAGGCACAGCTTTGCTCTGGGATTTTGCTTTCTCTTTGCTCTAAGTTGATTTTAATAAAAAGTATTAAAATAATACTTGGAGTATAGGAGATGTTAATTTTAATCTTTACATGAGGAAGATCTGAGTTCAAATTCCATTTCTGATACATGCTGGCTCTATGACTGAGCAAACAACTAATGCCCTCATTGCTGTAGTCAGCAACACTCTCTAAGATTGCAGAGGTGACCACCTATACCAATCAAAAGTTTCCTCACCTACAATTTCCTGAAACCAGTGAGATCACATGTTTAGTCACTATCTGTGTTCAGAGGCTTTAATAATAGTCATCAGTAGTGAAGATTCCCCTTCCCCAAGTTCAATTCAGAGTTTCACTGTAATGATTCCATTTACTGTTGCCCAAAGAATTACAGAGAGTTTGCTGAATATCACTTGGGCTCAGTCTCAGACTACTTGTGCCCTACTTTCCACACATTCCTAAAGAAGCTTAGTAGAACTCACACCTATATTGCCTTTTATTGGCCATGAATGGTCCATTGTTTATATCCAGCCCCCCTTTTCACCCACCTATCCCCTTCTAGTCCAAAAGGTCTTGAATTCATTCTGCAAGCAAAGTGCTTCCAAATATAACTTGGGTTTGTGCCATTAATTTAGAGTTTCTAACACAATTCAATTCAACCTCATACCTATTTTCTACTCTTGGACCTGACTATCCTGACTCTCTCAACGTCTTTCTTTCCACCATTCTCCAGTAGACATCTCAACCTGAATAATGACTATATCACTATGTTCCAGGAGCCCTCTCCTGGAAAATCCTTTCATTCCTGTAGCCTTTTCATGCTGGGAGTTCCTTCTACTCTTGAGATCCTGTCCTTTGATTGATTGTTTCCTTGTGGAACTGAAGCCTCTCTTTTAAGGAAGGGACCCCAGGTCAGTCATGTTCACTCCTTCATCTCTCTTCTATTTCTCTTATTCCTAACACAATTCAATTCAACATTGTTCATGTCTTCATTCCTCTTTGAGTCCCGCTCTTGACTCTCTAGACTTCTTTCTACAACATGTTCCAATTCAGAAACCTCTTCCTCCATTTTCAACTTCCTTTTTTGTTATTTTAGAAATTAGAAAAGAAGTTCCACAAGGTGATCTTTGCTTTTGTTTGTATTCCAGGGACTTAGAAAAGGGACTTACAGCCTGGGATGCTGTAAGATCTTAAGTGCCCACTGACTTGATAATAAGAGTGTATTAAGTACTTTCTGTGTGCCAGGGACTGCATTAAATTTTAGGGGTACAAAGAAAATCTCTGCTTCCAATAAGTCTATACTCAACTGGAAGGAAGCCATAGATACATACAGGCAAAATAATTTGAAATGGGAGGGAACAAGGATAATTGGAGCAATCAGGAGAATCTTACGGGATTTAATATCTGAGATGAACCCTGAAGGCAGAAAATTATACTGAAAGGTGGGGATAAAGACACAATGCATTCCTGGCATTGACGATAGACTTCTTATGTGAATGTCTGGATGCAGGAGATGGAAAGTTGAATTGGGAAAAGACAAATAATCCTTTTTGGCTAAAACACAGAGATCATGAAGAGAGGCAGTTTGAAATACGTCTGGAAAATTAAGTTGGAACCAGATTGTTGAAGACCTTAAATCTCAACTAATCCGATCTGCTCTTTCCAACACTGTCACGCTTGCTTTCTTTGCCCTCCAAAATCCTGATGTTCTCTCCCTAAATTCTTTCTTTTAGGAATTGTCATTTTCATCCAATCATAAGCAACGGAGCCATTTTTCAATTGTTTTTTAAAATTATCTCTTACTAGTTTAATCACTTTCTCCTATCACTTAGCACATTGAAAGGGAGTAGGTTAATAAATGCTTTCTGCCTTTACTTCCAGGATTACTTTAATTCTTCATTTAAAAAAGCTTTTTAAAAATGATCTAGAAATTATCTTTCTTCCCTCAACTATTGTAATCATCAAAAAAGCTCTGACCTGCTGTTTGAAGTAGTTTATACACAGTGGTTGAATCCCATTTACTTACTGCAGCTGTTCTAAACTCTTAACTGGATTTATAGCCTTTAATAATACATTTGCTTACTTAGATGTATGTACATTTTGAGTTGTAAACCTTTAGTGGTAGTATTACTTACAAGAGGATTAACAGCTTAATTTATACACAACTTGATCAACACAAAGCATTTTCACATACTTAACTCACTGGAACTATATACTACCTATTCGAAGAGTAACTTATGTAGTGTGACTTAGTAGAATACTGGACTTGGGAAATAGGAAGAATTGAGTTCAAATCCTGTCTGTCAATAAGCATTTATTAAGTGCTTACTATATGCTAGGCATTGTACTAAGCCCTCACAAAGCAAAGGAGGGCAAATCATATCTGTTCTCAAGAACCTCACAGCCTAGAGGAAGCAAGGTGGCTTAGTATATAGAAAGCCAGGTCCGGAGATGGGAAGTCCTGGGTTCAAATCTAATCTCAGACACTTCCTAGCTGTGTGACCCTGGGCAAGCTACTTAGCCCCCATTGCCTAGCCTTTACCACTCTTCTGTCTTGGAACCAATACACAGTACTGATTCTAAGAGAAGATAAGGGGTTTTCTTTTTTTCTTTTTTAATGTTCAGATTGCCTAAGTTGGATGCAATCTTCATTTCCTATTATGTGGGTGACTGCAGCTTCCTTTGATTGGCTATGCAACCAGAAAAGGTTTGCTAGCAACACTGAGATTGTTGGTCTTTTTTGTGGCACTCTTTGGGCTTCTCCCTCTTTCTTCTTCCCTTCTTCTTGCTGAGTCCTGAGTGTGATGATCACAGTTGGGACACCATAACTCTATGTGGAAAATGTATAAGAAGTCCTTTACCTCCTCCATCTTTTACTCTGGCTCCAAGAAATGGGCTTAGGGCTGTTTGTGTTTGTTCTGTGTGGTCTGTCCTCAGTTCCACCTAGAGGCCATCACTCTCAACCAACCCAAGAGTTCAAGCCATGTTGAGTTGGAGTTGGAGTCAGGATTCCAGACCCGGAAAGCAAGATTGCCTGAGACTCAAACTCTTATGGGGGCATTTGGACTTTTTGAACTGGGACTATGCTCTGTAGGAAACAAGCTAAATCAAATTCCCTTTCCCTCCCCAAAGACTGAGATGGTAAATAGAAGGAGGAATCTGCCTTCTACTGTTTTATATACTTGTGATTATACCTTCTGAAGTAAATATTTCTTTGGAAAAATCCTGGAAATCAAGAAGAGAGTGAGGGGGAAAAGCTCTTGAAATCCATCTTTCTCTTTTTCCTTGCACCTCTTCTAGAATGATGTCTCCCTTCTCTCTTCCTCCATTGGTAATGATGTCTTGCAATAGGGCAACTTCCCCAATAGACTTGCTGCACCCTATAGCTAACAGCCCCTGGAGCCCAGTAGAGATGCCCATCAGAGATGCTATACACCCTGGAAGCAACACAAAGAAAACAAAGAAGAACGAAGGCTACAGGTTGTCAAAGTATAAGGGCTGTGAGTTGCCTTGATCATGTGTGTTCATTCTCCCAGTACATGCCTTTCTTCTTGTCAATTCTGGGTGTGTTTGTATGTCCGTGTCCCAGGTGAATAGGGGAAATGTTTTCTTATTCTTTCCCTTACCATGCTCTTTTGGATACAGCCATTGCTTTGAGCTAATTGTGTCCTCTGGCTGACAATTTATAATAAAATCATTAATCAGGGCTTGTGAGTCATACAGTTTAGGAGAACACATCGAGAGACTACCTTGAACCTGGGACAGCAGACATCAACAGGGAGAGAATCTTTCAAAATAGGGATGGAAGAATGATACATTTATCATTATTAAATTTCATATTTTTCACTTAAACTTGATCTTTTAATCTATTAAGATTTTTTTCATTCAAATTTATCAACTGTTTGCTATCCCTCTCAACTTCATGTCATCTGTAAATTTGAAAGTAAGCTACCTTTGTCTTCATCCAAGCCACTGAACAAAATGGGGCCAAAGGCAAATTTTTGAGACAATCCATTAGAGACATCCTGCCAGGCTGCTACTGAACTATTAAATTCTTTGGGTTCATTTGGTCAACCAGTATTAATATTCCCATTTTATGGATAAGGAGATTGAGGCTCTTACAGATTAAAAGATTTGTCCAAGTTCACACGGCTAGTAAGAGGGAGAGGGGATGGGTAGAAATACAGATTATTTTGGTGATCTATGTATTTTAAACATATAAACGTTTATATTATTCCTTTTCATTTATAACAACAGATATAAGGCTTATATGAGGCTTATAATGTAAATATTAATATTCCCATTTTATGGATAAGGAGATTGAGGCTCTTACAGATTAAAAGATTTGTCCAAGTTTACACAGCTAGTAAGAGGGAGGGGGATGGGTAGAAATACAGATTATTTTGGTGATCTATGCATTTTAAACATATAAACATGTATATTATTCCTTTTCATTTATAACAACAGATATAAGGCTTATATGAGGCTTATAATGTAAATATTAATATTCCCATTTTTCAGATGAATTAACTGGAGCTCCAAGAGGTCAAATAACATAATTCAGAAAAAGAATTCAAACCTAGTGCTTCTGAGTTAGCTAGCCCACTGAGCAGCCAGGAAGACCTGAGATCAAATGTGACCTTGGGCACTGCCTAGCTACATGACCCCAGACAAGTCATTTAATGTTTGTCTCTCTCATTTTTCTCAACTCTAAAATCAAGATAAGAACAGCAACTATCTCTCAGGATTGTTGTGAGAATTAAGTGAAATACTATTTGTAAAGTGCTTCGTACATTGCCTGAAATATAGTAGGCACCTACTAAATGCTTATTTTCTTCCTTTCTTACTCCTAGTTGCAGGGCTGAGCACTGTATGCCAGAATTAGCTCTAGATAGACTTTCCTCATGAAAAAGTTTGTCATAAAGTGGCTTTCATCTTTAATCCAAAAACAGCTCCAAAACTATTGCTATTTTCACTCCAGGCTTTCTCAAAGAGCTACCACATCTCAGTACCTCTGAAGGTGTGTCATCATCCTTCCCCAATACCTATGGCTAGTCATTCAAATCCAGACCAGGGCCAGAGGTTGTTTGTTCTGGATTCCACTAAATAAGGACTATAGGCCATCTCTTTCCCAGATAACTAGTCTCTTGGCTAATACTCACACTGGAGATGAAAATGCTCCATGAAACAAGGACCTTGACCTTGACAAATAGTCCTAGGAGTTGATGAGAAAAATGTAAAGAGGATAGGCAAGGGGGGAAAGGGAGAGTTTAATTGACTAATCAATCAACAAACATTTATTTGGTTTAGGAAGTGGATAAGGGCTCTTGCACTAGCCAGTTTATCATAAGAACACAGAGACACCAACAAAGAGCAAGGTTTAAAAATAATAATGTCAGAAAATCAGGAAACCAGAGACAGCTAGGGCAGAACTTGTAGAGATAAAAATGCTTCAGGCAGCAGAGTCCTAAACAGTTTCAGACAACCAGAGGATGGATGGACCCAAAAGGAAGGCTAGTTGAAAGAATTCTGCTAATTGGGTTTGTAACTAGAGAGGGAATAAGTAGTGCAAAGCCCCAGAGGGACCAACTGCAGGTTTGATTAAGGAGGATCTTCCATATATCCTTGGGTCTTTATTTTTTTAATGGAAAAAAAAGAAAGAACCTCACCCTGACACATACTTACAGAAAGTAATAAATACCTAGATCTGGTAGGAAGGACCCCAAGCTACATAAGACTCAATCAAGTTAAGATTTGTCTTTAGAAAATGAAGGCATTAAATATGGGCATATTTAGAACTATTTTCTTTCCAGCTATAATTTGGTCCTCTGAAATAGTCCCAGGAAATGCAACTCTTGTTTCCCCAAGGGACTCAAGGGAGAGAAGTACTCTAGACATATTTCAGTATCACACAAATAGGAGAATAGGTGCCAAGGCAAAAAAGATCACTTCCAATTTTTTTTTGATCCCTACAAAGCTTCTCAGAATAAGGAGCCTAAATCTACAGGATATAGCCACTTGTCTTCTCACAAAGGGTACATAGTAACACAGATTTTCAAAGAGTAATCTTCATTGGTATGCAGCAGAGATACATAGTCTTCTTTGGAAGAGCTAGGTAAACCTAAATTCAAATCCAGCATGTGACACTTACTAAAAGTGTGACTTGGGCCAGGCACTTAACCTCTATTTGTCTCAGTTTCCTCCTCTGTAAAATGAGGGTGGTAGTAGTACCTACCTCCCAGGGTTGTGTGAGGCTCAGACAAAATAATTGTGAAGTGTTTATGTGAATGTGTTTGGTGCATAGTAAGCATATTATAAATGCTTTTTTGTTGTCATTCAGTCATTGATGTCATGTCTGATTCTTCCTGACCCCATTTGGGGTTTTCTGGGCAAAGATACTAGAGTGGTTTGCCTTTTCCTTTTCCAGCTCATGCTTGCTCATATAAATGCTAGCTATTTGCTATTTTTTTTAACTTCACTCAGTGCACTCATTCATTTTATTCATCCATTCATCCATCAACCCATCCATACATTCATCTCTTCATTCAACAAACATGTATTGGAAACATACTAGGTCCAAGGCCCTGTGGTAAGTACTGAGAGTATTTCAAACCTAAACAGTAGGCTCTGCCCCCATGAAACTTATAGTCTTATAGAAAATCCTAAATTTTGAGTTAGAAGGGACTTTAAAGAAAGGTGAAGCTAGAAGAAAGACATTCTAGGCAGAGAGCACAGTATAAGCAATGGTAACCGCACATGAAGGGAGGGTATGATAGATAAGGTAAATTGGATCTACAATTACAGAGGATATTAAATAACAGTTTTTGCTTTTTTGACCTGAAAGAATAAACAGAAAAAAAATTAAGAACTGATGGAATTAAAAAATTTTATAACCCTTACCTTCTGTCTTAGAATCTTTACTAAGTATCAATTCCAAGACAGAAGAGCAACTGGGACTAGGCAATTGGAGTTAAGTGACTTGCCCAGAGTCACATAGCTAGGAAGTATCTGAAGTCAAATTTCAACTCGGGACTTCCCATCACCATGGCTGGCTCTCTATTCACTGAGCCACAGAGCTGCCTGTAATCAAATTTTAATTTGAAATATTTTTAATTAAATTAAATTAAAATAAAATAAATTTTAATTTGAAATTGGTGGTCTGTCTTCTTCTTTCTCCCATGATTTATAAATGGTATGGGAATATATAGGAGATAATATTCCTTTGTGTGTATGGAGAAGGCCATCAGATAATGCAACTTTAATTTGAATCCATCTTCCACCATCATTGCTTGAATCCCTTTGGTTGTGTACATTGGGATGAGGCTCTGTACTGGTATAAAAAGTAATTGTGACTCCATGCACAGATGCTCAGATAATACAGACCCAACACACACACACACACACACACACACACACACACACAGGTAGATTCTTGACCACCTTTTCCAGAGAACTGACAGCAGGTGCCACATGCACCCCAAATAAGACTATGAGGGAAATAGAAAGGACAGAATCACTTCAATAAAGTCATTACACCACCCTTCTGAACTTCATGAGGCTATACTTTGCATACTGAATGGTACAAAGTTTGGCCAGTTCTCCAGCTGAAGCTCTTTAGCATTGATCTTCAACTCACCCTTTAACTCAGATTATATATATAAGTTGTAATAATTCATTTTCTGTGCATAGTTCCACCCCTATTCTCCTACCCCATACTTGCTGCTTACATACATGATAATTCCATAATTTTCCTAAGAATGGCATGTTCATACTGAATCATTCTGGCCTTTCCCTTCCCCTACTATCTTATACTCATGTGTGTTATCTCATAATTCTTCACTCCAAATAATGACAAGACTTGATAACTGACTGGATAATCAGGTGCCAAATCTTGCCATTTATAGCATCTCTTCTACCAACCCCCTTCTTTCTAGTCACATGGACACCATCCTAGTTCAGGGCCTTCATCACTTCTCACCTGGACTACTGTATATACCCTTCCAATTGGTTTTTCTGACTCAAGCCTCTTTCCATATTAATCCATCTTCCACACAGTTGCTAGTGTGTTTTTAAAGTCTCATCATGACATTCTACTACAGGGGCTACTGGGTCTGTATTCCAAAGGGATAATAAAAAGGGAGAAAGAACCCACTTGTACAAAAATATTTATAGCTACTCTTTTTGTGTTGGCAAAGAACTGGAAATTGAGGAGATGCCCATCAAATGGGAATGGCTGAACAAATCGTGGTCCATGTTGGTAATACAATTGTGCTATAAGAAATAAGCAAGTTGATTTCAGAAAAAGGCTGGAAAGATCTGCGGGAGCTGATGCTGAGTGAAATAAGCAGAACTGGGAGAACATTGTACACAATAACAGTAATACTGGACGATGATTATCTGCGAAAACTTGACTACTCAACAATGCAATGATCTGGGACAATCCTGAAAGACTTATGAAGGGTAATACTAGACACCTCCAGAGAAAGAACTGTTGGAGTCGTCTTTCACATCAGTGTATTTATGGTTTTATTTTGGAGTTTTAGTTATGTATGAGTGTGCTCTTACAACAGTGACCAGTATGGAAGTGTGTTCTGCATGACAATGAAAATAAATAAATTCCAGTGGCTCTTTATTACTCTAAGTTAAATATAAAGTATTCGTTTTGCTCTTAAAGCCTTTTACAACCTGATCTCTACCTACTTTTCGATGTTATACATTACTCCTGTTCTCAAACTCTGTGATCCGACCATGCTGGTCTTATCCCTGTTCCTCACAAATGACACTCTATTTACCACTCCAGTGTATTTATATTGCCTGTGCCCCCTCCCTGGAGTGAACTCCCTCCTTATTTCTGCCTCTTGGAATTTCTCGTTTCTTTCAAAAATCAACTCAAACTACCTTCTACCTGAAATTTTCCTGATCTTGCAAGCTGGTCATGCCTTTTTGCACCCTTTCTCCCTCTAATTTACCTTAAATTTATTTTGTATATACTTATATATGTACATTTATAACCTCCGATAGAATGTAGGCTCCTTGAAGTAAGGAATTCATTTTTATATTTGTATCTCTCATGCATAGCACAATGACTGGTATATAATAGATGTTTAATAAAAGTCTGATTCATTAATTGCTTATTGTAGCATCGTGTATTGTGATTTAGCCTGGTGTCTTTTTGAGTCTAGCATGAGGCTTTACACTTAATAAACCCTTACCACAAATTGTTAAATTGAATTTCACCCATAAATACACTTCATAAATCTGAATACCCTATTAAACCAACATTCAATCTTTTTTCATATCCATGGGAAACCATCTCAGTCCTGCTAAATTTTCCCCCATTATTTTCTTTGTTTTGGTTTCATTTCTTTTTTAAAAAAAGACCAAATATCCTTAGCTCACCC
>NC_077228.1:429621956-429731956 GCF_027887165.1 Monodelphis domestica | reverse complement strand
GGTCATCTAGTCCAGCCCCGTCATTTTATAGATTTAATGGAGACCCACAAAGGGAGACTTGCAGAAGTGACCCAGGCAATTGAGGTGGGATTTGAACCTAGGTCCTCTGTCTCCAGAACTAGAACCCTTTCCACTAGATGCTGCCTGCTATTATGAGAGGTGGAGTTAACATTCCAATATAGAACCCACTCTAGAGTCACATCCCTCCCTTTTAAAACTCTGATAGCAGGGGGTTGCCCTTGAATGCTCTGCCAGTAGCAACTAAGCCTGAATCAAAAACTGCTGCCAGGGAATCCTAGTTCTGTCCACATGCTCTGAGGGCAAAAGTAAGGAGCAGTGAGAATTGACATTCCTGAAATTTCAAATACAACAGATCCCTTTTAGTAATAATTTTTTTACCTTAGTGAAGGAGCAAATTTCCACCACTGGGCTTGAGACATGGAAAAGGGGACATGAATTCCAAATACCCAATTTCTACCTTAAAGGTATTAGAGAAAATCCCCAAAGGCAAAAGGTTCCATTGTGCCTACTCAAGAGTCACTTATAAGAAACATGGCCAATTCCAGATGCAAATACCATTCCATAAGAAGCATGACACAACATTCCTTCAAGCAGTGGCTCAGTGGATTGTGAGTCAGGTTTACAGATGGGAGGTCCTGGGTTCAAATTTGATCTCAAACACTTCCTAGCTATGTGATCCTGGACAAGTCACTTAACTAAAATTGCCTAGTGCTTACCACTCTTCTGCCTCAGAACCAACACTTAGTATCAATTCTAAAACAGAAGATAAAGATATAAAAAAGATGAGTACTATGTCAATAAAGTTAGAAGTGAACTTTGGTTGAGAGAACACTAGGCAGGAAATTTAAAAACTTCTGAATTTCCATTGCAGATGTCAGCTATCTGTATTTTTACTCTCCAGTTGGAGGTAGGGCATAGGTGAATAAACAGATGTTTTAGAAATTTAAATCAGCCATATGCCAATATAATAGATACCACAAATACCTTATCACGTATGGACACAATAGCTCCCTAAGCTAATACAAAAAAAATCATTCACTAGTCTGTGAATGAAACATATGACAATATTTTCTATAGCTCCTGTTTCATGTTATATGGAGCACAAGATATACAAGGCCATTTTAGGCACAAGATAAAAGCCTAGATCATCCTAGACTGACCCAAAGACCACAGTTGGGTTACTCAGATAATTTGGTAGAAATTCTCTGGTTTCTCCTCTTGCTTGTGAGATTTAAAGAAAAGCATTCTAAATACAATATAAATATCTGATTAATAAATTCAGTTAACTATAAATACTAATGAGGATAGTATTTTATTACATTGTATTAACTTAATTGTAATTGATATTACATATTATATAAATATCCTTTAAAATAATAAAAATAATAAATTAATTTATAAATTCTATCTAAAAAAATAATTAAATAAAAGTTTATAGGCAATTCCTATCAGATATAAAAGGGAGGCTAATTATATAAGGGGGTCCTTGGTCTAGATAAGGGATTTAAATAGGATGATAATTAATCAAAGATATTTGGGTTACTTTCTTCAATGAGCTAGAACCCACCAAAGTTTCTTTGCCTTCAATTCCCCCAATCCGTAAAATGTAAAAGGCCATCTGAGAAGATTAAATGATTACACATTCCTTAGAAATGAAAAAAAATGGATTTTGATGCTCAGTCCAATAAGATAGTTTGACAAGGCATACATGTAACAAGAGTTGTAAGTTGTTCCATTTATTTGAGTAAATATCTTGTAAATAAATCATTGGTAAACATTACAAAATTAAATACATTTTAAAAAGCTTGCCAGTATACAGAAAATTCACAAACATATTTCTTTTTAAAAATAAAATATGTTTAGAGCACCCTTGATATAAAATGCCTGACTACTGTCTTCTTTTACATGATCACTTATGAATATCACATAGCAGATAAAGAATACCAGTCAAAGAAGCCAAAGGTCCACCTGGAGCATTCTCTCCTCCCTCTCTCTCTCTCTCTCTCTCTCTCTCTCTCTCTCTCTCTCTCTCTCTCTCTCTCTCTCTCTCTCTCTCTCTCTCTCTCTCTCTCCTTTTTTTAGACATAGTTACATAGCCATGCCACTACTGCAGACCTATTTAATCATCTTACAAGGAGCAGGAATATACTATGGAAGAAAGGACAATTGACTTCCCAGGCCTGGCCCCAAAGCAAGGGAAAGGGGAAAGAAATGGGCAGCATAGCTTTGCCCAGTTTCGCCTTCTATTAAACTGCTATGCCCTCACCCACATTCTAGGGTGGGTCAGAAAGGACTGACACTATTTGGAGCATGTTCTGACATCAAGACTTCCTAGAATTAGGTCATCATAGGAGGTAGAGGCTTCCCTGCCTCCCATCAGCTCAATGGGACACTCGAATTGTGTTCTCCCTGTGAGAGACCTAGTGTTGTCCTAGGGCCAAAAGCACCCAGTTTGCCTGAGATGGATCTCTAACATGCTTCCCTTCTTCTGACCTGCTTTATTTAATGGGAGAAAGAGTACACTGTATTTTGTAGAAAGCAGAGAAGTAAATGCTGCACAGTGCTTTCTTTTTCTGCAGTAAAACACTGTTCAGACAGTGCTGGCATTCCTCTATAGAGATCCTATCAGAGCTTCAAACAAAGGGTTAACATGATTCCAAATTATTACGAATGAGGCAGTGAGGAAGGTCTGGCAAAGCATCAGGATCAATAGAAAATATGAAGTCCATCCATAAGTTACGCCCTTGAAAACAGTAACAACCAAAAATTTTAAGTGTAGCTTCCTGAAAGAACTGATACATTTAATGTCTTCACTTTGGTGCATAAAGTGAACTTTTTAAAATCTCAGCACCTGCATTACGAATGTAAAATTGCCCCTCAAAAACACATATGCTGCGGTCTCCAATTAAAGGATGACCAAACATCGATTCCATCCACAGGAAATAATACTCACAATCCACAGTGTAACATAATTGTGTATATACAAGTACAAGAAATTGGACATCTGAGTCAACTATACAATTGAGGGGGAAAATATTACCAAACTATCTATATAAGAAACCCGTTCTCCCTGCTCTATAAGCTTCCAAACACCCTCCCATTTGCCACGTAAGATAGGGCTGCCCATGTCAGCTACCAAGACGACTCCATCAAATCCCTTGGGCTCTTCCATCTGATTGGATAATCTTCCATTGACAGTTGTGCTGCATCCAAAGCATTGATAGCTTTGACTTAAAAAAAAAAAAAGGTCTAAAAAAAATCCATAAAAACAAATAAGAAACATCCAATGGATAAAATGTCTTAACAAAAGAAAAGTTGCTCAGAAAGACAACTATTTTTTTCTCTTAAATAAGTGTCTTCTTGTGATCAAAATCCCATTTCCCTTTCTGTGTCTCTTGGAGAGAATTCTACTCTCCATGCAAAAAATTATATACCCTTCTTTTGGGGGGGACTCAGTTTCCTCATGCCTCTTATCCGAGATAGGAGTTCTTTGATAAATTCCTAAGAAAGAAAAAGAAAGAAAAGAATAAGATCAGAAACAATTAGCACTAGGAATGACCTCCCACCTTTTGATTGGTTTTGTATTAATTTGTTTAAGGTAAATGGAAATTTGTCTCCAAGACTTTAGCTCTTTAACCTGCCTAGTCTAAATGGTACTCTCAAGAACACACCTAGGCAAACAACTTGGACTTCTGTCAGAGAGGGGGAAGAAAGGAGTGCCACCAAACCACTCTTTGTATGTCTTTAACTTTGATACTCTCCATTTATTTTTATTGACTTCATAATATAATCAATAGTAATGACTTTCTTAATCACCACTACTTTTCCACAGGTATAGATAGAGATCCGTACTGATCCAATGGTACATCATTTTACCTTTTTGGACTACCCTTTTTTCTCTAATTCACAGTATTTTCTAGGTTGAGAAAATGCTATATTCTCCCTAATGAAGTCATTCTTGGCTTTAACTTTTGAAAATAAAAGAAAGGTTCAAAGTATTTATAGCTACCCATTTTATTGTTTTGGCTTGAACAATGTTCTTATTCTCCGCTAAAGAGAGTTCCAATTTCCTTAATGCACTTGGTTTTAGGAATCTATCACTGGGAGGAATGCTGATTTCAGTATGTGGGTGTTTAATTTTTATTTTTTAGTGCAAGGGGAAGAAGTACAAACCATATAATCTATCTTATTGACAAGTTTGGTAACATTTCTGCATTAAATAGGCAAAGTCCTGTTTAAAAGTCATAGGCTGAAGTCACATAAACGGTAATGTTTTCTGGAGGGCATTACCCTTCTAAGCTTTACAGTAATTTGGACTTCATTAATTCATATGTTACAGTAAGTCAACATGGTATATGTGAGAGAAATAAAGTATTCTGGAAAATATAATTGAAAACACATCAGTCCAGGTGTCAGAAGAACCAGGTTCTCGTCCCAGATCTGTCCCTTATTTACTGTGTGCCCTTGAGGGAAAAAAACCTATCTCAACCTCAGTTTCCTCATTGTATAGACTAGATGATCTCTGAGACTTATTCCGGCTCTAACATCTAATGTTCTATAATTTTCATTGAATAAAAAGTTTGAAACAAATGGCATAACTACATACTATGATTTAGTCCTACTATTAAAGGATCATGAGATTCAGAACTAAACTGGACCTCAGATCTCCTAGTTCAACTCCAGGATTATACACAAATGATGTTGAATTCAAATCCAAA
This sequence comes from Monodelphis domestica, assembly GCF_027887165.1. NCBI lineage: Eukaryota > Metazoa > Chordata > Mammalia > Didelphimorphia > Didelphidae > Monodelphis > Monodelphis domestica. Next base: position 429,727,217 of record NC_077228.1, on the reverse strand, counting down.
TCTTCTCTTCAAATCCTGTATTCTACTCTTTTCATTAATACATTTAATTTGGCTTATTCCTTTCTGTGATCATTTAGAACATACTGGAATGTTTTATATATAACATACATATACATATAGAAAACATCACTAATTCAGATTTCACAAAAATTCAAGCTTATCCTCTATTCTTTATAAAAAAGTTTTTTCTAAGCAAATTATCTGGGTATAAATGATGTAAAGGTTATTCTGCTTGTGGAAGAAACTACTCAAGAATTTTAGTACTTACATATTTTCTCCATAACTTTTATGCTAATTAAAGGAATATATTTATCAATTGAGTAGTCCTTTTAGAGACTCTCTCTTTGGCAACATGTTGACAGCAGATAGATCACCTTACTCTATGTACTATAAACTAACAAAGTTGCATCTCTTTTACCATAATACCCTAAATAATTTATCTACACTTTTTTGGAAAATGAAGAGTTATCTTCCACACTTTTTTCCTTTTCCAAACAAACAAAATTTGACTGCATTCTCTAAAGCACAAACAACTGCTAGGTTGCTGGAAGAATTTTCCATATACAACATGCAAACATAAGTTGCTTCCTTAGTCCTCAAAAATTTTTCATTTAATCTTATCCCCATAAATTATCATCCTAAATCTACCTCTCTTCTCTTTTATAGCCCAAATCCTAGGATCCTCTATATGTCTATTATTATTTCTATTTCCTAACCTCCTATTCATTATTTTTTGCAATGGAGTAATTTTTATTGATGGTACATAACACATAACCTAGGAATTCATTATGTTTCTTCCCCATAATAGAGGGGTGCTTTTGGTCAAGGGCTATATGGAGGGTATATAAGGTTCCTTATATAAGAGAATATAGTTGTAGTGTGGGCTTCCCAATAACTCTTCTTTTGCTACAGTAGCAAATCCTGGCATCAAGCTTGGAAGAAGAGACCCTCTTGCAATCTGGCTTCTAAACGTGTCACTGGGCTGAAACTGTTCTCTCCAATGTTACCAATAATCTATCAATTTCTAAATTCAATGGTCTTTTCTTTGCTCCCCTTCTTCTTAATTATTACGTTGCCTTTGGAACTGCTAAAAATCCTCTTCTGGAAATGAAGTCCTCCCTTAGCTTTTTAATAACTCCCATATCAATAGCTTCAGTCTTCATCTCTTCTGAGTTATATCTCCATTTCCAATGGTGTGATGAACATCTCAATTTGGATGTGCCTTAGTCATACCAAATGTAATACATGTAGAACAAAACTCATTGTCACATTGCCCCCCCCCCAAAAAAAAAACTTGCCCTTCATTTAAATTCCCTATTTCTGTTGAGAGCATTTGCAATCATCTGGTCACTCAGGTATGTAACCTTAAAGCCACCCTCCACTCTTTGCTCTCCCTTACCTGCTATATCTAATGAGTTGCCAAATCATAGACATTCTACCTCATCATCTCATGTCGCTATGACTTCCACCATCATTCGTTACCTTTCCCCTTGTATGAATGTCAATAACTTCTTTTTTGTTTCTTTTCTCTTTTATTTTTTTCAAGAGCTTCTTAATTGGCCTCACTGCTTCCAGTCTCTCCACTCTTCAAGCCACCCTCTCCACACATGCCACTTCTGATCATGTCTTTTCATTGCTCAAAAATCTTTAGTAGTAATATAACCTCTAGGTTAAAATGCAATTTCCTCTATTTGGCACTTGAAATCCTTCTCAATCTGGTCTCAGCCTGTCTATCCAAATTTACTTTAAATTATTCGCCTTCAGCTATTCTACATTCCAGTCAAACATTCTTATTTGTTTTTCCCTCATCCATCGCATTTGATCTCCTAACTCTATCCTTGTAGAGATGATCACATATACCTGAGAATATACTCCTTCATTTTTTAGAATACATGGTTTCCTTCAAAGGTTCACTTCCTATTGAAGATTTTTCCTGATTCCCATGGTCATCTTCGCTCCTTCTTTATATTATTTTGTATTTATTTACATAGTGTAACCCTCAGTAGAACATAAAATCTCTCAGGAAAGAAACTGGTTTTCATATTTATATTTTATCCCAAGAATCTAGAACAGTGTCTTATACATAAGAGATACTTAAGAAATATTTTATGAATTATTTTGCCAGTGGTAGGACAAAAGAGGAGAAGGGAAGGAGGGAAGATTTCACATACTGGGATTACATTTTTTTATATCGCCCAAATCCTTTTCTCTCATTAAGTGTGCATAAAAATACAAGCAAATTTTCTGCATTACTCAATTTTTGGAAAAATCTGTTCAGAGCCTTTTGTGTTTGAGTCACTACTTAGGACTTGAAGAAGAGTAACTCCAACCTCATGGACCTCATAGTCTAAAATATGCAAAAGGACCTCCTCTGATCAGCAGATGGAATCAAGGAGTGTCTAATCTGGGTGTAGAGACTTAACCTAATGTCATTTTCAATTTAAATCAATTGGTATTTATTAAGTATCTTCCATGACTTGGGCACCAAAGAAACAACGAGAAAAGTCAAACAGATTCAGTACTCTATTTTTTTAAAAAAACTGAACATACTACTCCACTAGCATGTTGAATGCCCAGTGAAGAAATCCCCACTGCCAATGCAGATGAGTGCCTACTCTGTCTTCCTGGAGGTTACCTGATGTGTCCAACATTACATAGTCAGTATGGGGCAAAAGTACAACTTGAATTGAGGTCTTCCTGACTGTGAAGCCAGTTTTCTATTCACTACATCACACTGCAAAATACATACAACGTAATTTCATTGTCAGGGTATTAACAACTCACAAATCATTCGATCTCAGAATGAGGGAGGATCTTAAAGCTTATCAAGTCTGTCTCTTTAATTTTAAGAAATTGAAATTTTAAAAATTAAGAACAAGAGAAACAGAGGTACACTACAGAACACTTTTAAGTATGCAAAGTACTTCAATAGACATGAGCTCATGAATATTCTGGTTTAGCATTGTACAAAGTATCTTATTATTATTATTATTATCATTTTCTTAGATGAAAGCCCATTGCAAGGGACAAAAGAGTGGACATAGTGATACTGCCTTGTAGTAACAGCAAAAAAAAAAGAATAATACTCACAGCAATGCAAACTTAAAGAGTCCTTTGTGCTCAACCAAATAAGCAATAGACTCAACAGAGAGGTGATGGTCAACATGTGTGCAATGAGACACATTTTGGAGCTTTATATGCATATGAGTATTTATTTTACTTTTAACTATACATGTTTGTTGCAGGTCTTTTGTGTTTCTTTTTTTAAGAAGGGGAAGTAGAAGAAAGAAAAAAGGGATGCTTAATCATTGAAAAAATAAATTTTAACAAAAAAAAAGAATAGAAAAGCTGTTAAGGCAGAAACTATGATAGATGGAACAAGTAGATTATTAGGTTACAGAAAGGGCATTCTTGGAATTGGGGCAAGGAGTCTAGCAGAAACAACCATGGATACCATCTAATTTGAGAATTAATTTTAGTATCCAGTTTAGTAAACCTTAAAATTGGATTGGCCTTTCTTCTTGCCCAGCTAGAGAAGCAATAGCATCTGTAATAACTTCCTTGCCAGATTCCTTGTTTCTGGCATCTCCTTCCTTTGTTCTACTTAACAGGCTGTCACCAAAATACATTATCTGCACTTAGTTTAAAAAGGCATTAGGTCTTGTCAGATGATTAAGTATTATTCTCAAGGCCATTCTCCAAAACCGGAGGCCAAGGTATTGTGAGATCCTCAAAGCAATGGTGTTATAAAGTGTCACAAAGACCTATTTCCTTGTCAGTCAAATGAGAAAGCTGAGCTGGATGATTTCTGAGGTGCCTTCCAGCTCTAACATTTTCTATCTGGAAAATAGAGATGATAATTTTCATTCCTACATCATGAATTTGTCATTGAGCTAAAAGGAAAGAGTAGATAGGAAAGTGCTTTAAAAGTTAAAAATAAAAAAGTTTCAAAATAATATTTTATATTTTAAATATATGTAAAATAAAAATATAACATGTAAATATGAATGCTTATATTTACATGTTATTTGTCATTTTCAGTCACTTCTGACTGTGAGTTTGGTGGGTTTTCTTGGCAAAGATATTAAGAGTAGCCTGCTATTTCCTTCTCCAGCTCATTTTTTTTAACACACGAAGAAATTGAGACAAATAGGCTTAAGTGACTTGCCCATAATCACATAGCTAGCATCTGAGGCTGGATTTGAACCCAGGTCTTCTTGATTACAGGCTCAGCATTCATTCTATCCACTGCACCATATAGTTATCCAATGTTTACATATTAACTTGCAAAATATTAACCTCTATGTAAATTTACACATAGTAAAGTGCATAATGATATGAGTATGTGCATATTAATATATAATATAAAATTAATTAGAAAGTTAGTTAATGCATGTAATTAATACTAATGGGCAAATATAAGCATTTAATATGCATACAAATTTTATTAGGGCTTTAAAAAAATGAGATCATAGATTTAGGGCTGGGAAGAATCTTTGAGATTATCTAATGCAACTCTCCCATTTTACATATGAGGAAACAGAAACCCTATGAGGTTTAGGGACTTTGTCAAAGCCACATAAATAGTAGGGCTGGGATCGGAATCCAAATCCTCTGATTCCAAGTGCGGAGTTCCTTTCCAAATGGTAACTTGCAACATCTAACTCAAAGACCAGACCAATTTTTTTTTTCTTTTCAAGTCAGATTCAATAATTAGAATGTACTTTTAAATGTTTAAAAGATTTGGAAATTGTTTGCTAACAAAAGAAATCCTTTTTCAGTGGGCTACCAAGATTTCTGCAATGCATCATACATTATTTATACCTATGATTTCAAAACAAACATCTCTTCTTCTGATTAACTAAACTACTTTCCAGAATGATGATGAGACAATCCAGGCTGATCTTTTCAGTAAAGAAAGAAGAAAAGTCATCTGCTAACTACATGTCAAAATTTATTTATCTAGTTAGAGTACTATGTGCCTAGTACTTTGGTAGGTCTTGAGCTCAGTTCTGAATGATGAAAGGCTCAGAGTAGCTCCCTGAAGGAAGCCAATTATTCCTTTTATTTATTTATTCCTTTTATTTATTTATTATTCTATTTATTTATTGGGGGGCCAGGGAATAGATCTCTAGTATTTATGATCATGAGATTTCTATTGGGTAAAGGAAGGAAGGGAAGAAGAGAGAAGGATAAAAGCAAATGAACACAGAGGAAAAAATAAACAACTCAGATTATAAATGCAGAAAGACTCTTTGAACCAAATGCCTTATTTATAGGATGAAGAGGTCACTTTGTGTGGCTATTCTGATGTTAGGTTAAAGACTTCATTTCTGGGATGTACTATTCAAATCAGGAAGCATGTTAGTCTGACTACACTAAGACAAATGCAATCAATGCCACCTTCCCTGTGGAAAAGGTTTGATTAAGGGAGGCAAGATGGTGTTACGTGATATCCATGCAAAGAGCCAGCAGCTCAGGTCAGGCTGTTATCTTGTGGATTGAGGAGCCAATGAGAGTCGCCTCAGATGAAGCAGTGAGTGGTGCCAGCAACTCACATTTCCCTGACTCTGTATGTTGTCACTTCAGCCCTGTTTCAGACAACAAAGGATGTCATTTCTGTGAACACAAGGCTGGTCTTACTCCTCCATTCACCAGGGTGGCTGCAAGAATTTCTAACATTCCCTTTGTTGGATTCCTTGTTTCTGATCTCTCTTTCCCTTGATTTGTTCTTTGTGCTGTCATCAAAATCTCCCTTCCCCAGAGTGCCCTAGACCTTCTAACTTTCCCTCTTTAAAGCATTACTCTAGAGCTAGACCTGCCCTTCATATCAGACGCAAAATGTTTGACAGCAGATCTAAAAGCATTCCTTCTTCGACATTTCCTAACCACCTTACCCACAAATACACATCCCTTCCAGACACTTTAACACCATTTTTCTAACCCGCCCGCTGTGCTTTTGCCAGGCAAACTTCCTAAGCATCCTCAACTAACCTTTTTGTCCCCCTTTTGCCCTCTGAGTCTTTGCCCATGCCAGTCCTCCCAACTCAAAATGCTTTCTCATCTTCTCCTCCACCCCCAAAATATCCCTTCTTTAAAATTACACTCAACATTCACTTCTGCTATAAAAACCTTTTCACACTAATCTGGGCTACCTTCTACTCACCTCACTATGGCCAATATCCCCTTCTCAAATTCCTGTCCTATAGACCTAAACCTCTACTTGTGGTGCTTTGTTCACTGACCCTTTTAGACTGTCAACTCTTCTGAAGTCCTTGGTGTGTAATTGCCTTCCCCCTAATGCATAATAAATTGCATCACCCACAGAGAGCAATGAATTAACGTTCTGGGTGGGAAACTGTTTCATTCAGTAGACTGTTCATGCTGTTTCAGCTAACTTACATTTATACAAATAAAAAAAAATCAATCACAGGAATTAGAATCCAATATAGCAGAGCCAAAACTGCTTCTGAAGCATATTCAGATGGAGGAGGAGGGTGGTGGTTGGCTCTAGAAGGGCAGAGGGCAGTTCCATTAGGTCTCTATTAGGACAGATGACAGTCTGATACAAGGATTGTGGAGGGGATCCAGGTAAAGGAACATGGAAGGAAGCAAGAGCAAGGTATTGCCAAGAACAATCTCTCCTTTGGTACAATTATACCCAAGGATAGGTAGTCTATCCCCTTAAAAATGGTGGAACACAGTTGTAGCTTCTGCCCTCTAGAGATGCAATGACTAGGAAGTATAGAAGTGCTCAGTCCTAAGTAGAATGTATTCCTTCCACTATCCTCAAAGAAGAAATGCCAATTCACATGTCAGTGCTCTGGGGAAAAGCTTCCTTAACCCTAAGCTAGTCATGCTCTACAACGTAGTCCTCCAAACACAGCAGTGTTGATGTTTCAGAAATGTCAGAGAGGGCAGCTGGGTAGCTCAGTGGATTGAGAGCCAGACCTAGAGATGGGAGGTCCTAGGTTAAAATCTGACCTCAGACTCTTCCTAGCTGTATGACCCTGGGCAAGTCACTTAACCCCCACTGCCTAGCCCTTACCACTCTTATGCCTTAGAATCAATGCACAGTATTGACTCCAAGACAGAAGGGAAGGGTTTAAAAAAAAAAAGCAATGTCAGAGTAGAAAAGAGATTACTCTCTACCTAGATGGGTACTACAAAACACTTGTCCAAGTCTATGAACATCCTTGTACTATTTTGCCAGTGTCTTTTTGCTTTAAGAAAACTTTTAGAGCTTTGGGCGACCACAGCTGATCACAACCTCTTTTCTACAGGCAAATAATGTGCAGGATATGGGAGAGAGAAGAGAAGCAACCCATTTGGAAGTAGCTTTTACCATTTATGTAACAGTGGCTACCTTAGAGTTTTTGCCAGCACGCTTATGAGAAGTAAAGGGATGGGGATAAAGGGTCAGGAGTCTCTGAGGGCGATTAATAATGGATGATATCATTTGTGTGTAATAGATAAAAAATATTCTAAAATTACAATTAACAATCTATAATGGAAGGTCGTAGAAGAAGGTTAAAGATTGACAAGAACACTAAACACAGCTGAGAAGAATGACAAATATTCTATGAGAACATGAAGTAGACATCTCAGTTACTGAGGTAAAAAAGAGAAAAAGAAGAAGCAATGGAAAATAGAAAATAACTATTTCCAAAGGACTTAGAAGCAATTAATCAATACACATTTCTTAAGGATTAATTATGTGCCAGCCTCTAATGTGCAGGCATCTCATTCATAGATTCCTTCATACTTGCAATTTAAATAAAATAAAAGCATACAACCAATCATATTTTTCTAGGGATAATTGCTTTCAAAAATACCATTGTACATTTCCAAAAAGATCTAGTATCAGCCATAAAAGCTGAGGGTACCTCTGGTGCCTTAGTCACACAGACTCTATCAAAGTGGAACAGACATATGGTAGCCTTCCTCTAACCTAGTACAAACACTTCAACTCCATCCCAGTAAACTACACGGTTCTAAACTTTCACTCTCTCATAAAACAACATGCCAGAGGTGACAGATGAATAAGCATTTTATAATTATCAGCCTAGCTGGACATCTGTTATATTTCCCTGAGTATTCAAAGAATTAATCTGTTAAAAATGTTGATGACAACTTTAAAAAGATGGATGCTTTTGAAAAGTGGGAAGAGAGAAACAATCATCTTATTTCAGAGCTAAAAGTCTTTTCCCCCCTAAGTGCTTAAAAACATTACTGATTAATTAGCAATCAAAAGAAATCCTGTAAATAATGAAAGTTCATGAGCAGTATACAGCATAATGCTGAATATTGGGTGATAACAGCCCAAGAAGCAATATCAGTGTATGAGAATACAGAAAGAAGAAAAAAGAAAATCAAGAATTCTGAAAGCTTTCAGATTCTGTGTTCTGTTTCTTCTAGAGCCACATCATCTTCTCAAACTATGGTACCTTTGTCACAAATTCCCAATCTTCTGCATCTTCCCTCCTTTTCTCAGCTCCACCATTTCCTTTAACCTCACCATTTCCCTGAAAATTCAGCTCCATAGGAGTCATCTGCTCCTGGTCAAGCTTTTCCCAGTAAAATTAAGGTAAGGCAAGAGATTGAGAGAGTTTTAAAAGGTGATATTCAACAGATTATTGAAAAAGTAGACCAAGTAGGGAAGGAAGAGAGAAATATTTCCAGGGAGACCAAAGTTCAGGTAAGGAGGGAATAGAAAGTGAAAGTCTGACAACTAGTCTTTAAGGTGATAATGATATTTCAAAAGGATTCCAAATGGCAAAGGAAACTCTCAAGCTTCCCAGAAACATAACAAATCCCTTTAGTAACAATGACTAAAATACATACACATATGAAGCCATTATGGCAGTGCAGACGACTACTAAATCAATACTGATTCTTAACAACCCAGAACTGGGGCCATCCTCAGTCCCCCTGTGAAGCACCAGTAGAGTTGTGTCCTAGTTCATGTACCAAAGCCAAATCAACTATGATCTACAACTTGAATATTTATTTTTTTCTTGTTTATCCTTACAAAAGTTGGGTTTTTGTGTACACAAACCAGACTTCATTCCATTTTTCATTATCTGAAATGAGGCTTAGGAAAATGTTACAGGGAAGATATTTTTGTCATAATGACTTTTGCCAATATAATTTCCCAGTGGTCTTATCTGTATTCTGTTTTTCCCTTTGCTGACTTAAAACCTCTGATATGCCATCCATTCATTTTCTTAAAGAAATAGGCTACCTTTAAAATGAATTTTCCCTATCAATGGGGAGGTGCTCATTAATCTGAAGCTTCACACTATTTTTCTTGGAATAAATTATTTTGTAGAAACTCTAAGTATTCTATTTGTATTCAATAGTAAGTTCATAACCAATTTTTATTCATTTGGGCTCACAGTTTTACCCAAACCCTCTGGCATCCACTCTCATTAATGCGTTCTCCAAAGTCCAAACATTTATTATTCATGCAGCATTGATTAAAATTGAGAGAAATAATCTGATGAAAGTAAATTATAATTCAGGACAGACAAAAAAAAGACTATTTTTTGAAAGTTATTATTCTTCAAAAAATTTAGGAAGAATCATAGTACCAAGGCTTTTGATACTTCTTATGTGACCTTATATAAGTCATTTAATCTTCCTAAACCTTAGTTTCCTAATTTGTAAAATGATAAGGCAGGACTAGGATCTTTGAGGTCCTTTGCAGCCCTCAGTCTATAATTCCATGATTTATAATTCTTACAAGATTCTCCTTTTTCATTCGTACAATAAAAAAATCCCTATAAATCTATGAATAGCTTTCCTTAGCTCTCCTTGAATAAATTTTAAAATTAGTGATCATAATCTCCATTTATAATAAAAAGCAATCCCAAAGTTAAATGCCATCTTATCTTTAAATCATATTCAATTTTCTTTCCAGAAAAGTAATAACTTGATATCCTCATCTCTTGTTTATTTTGAAATCATGATGTATAACCCAGAAAAAAAAAATAAAAGTTTCTCCCTATTTCATGATTCTATCATCACTATTACTTGTGGACTTTTTTATGAAGTTTAACTATTCAACATGGTACTCTAAGACCCAATGCATTTGTAGTTTCATGTCATCAGTTAAAGGAAGTGTTCAGTAAGATGGACTTCACAGAAAATGCCAGTATATATTTACTCATGTACAACTCATACATACAAAGTTCATGTTTAGAGTGTTTTAAATGCCAAGGATATATTTTCTCCCATGTTATTATGACCATGGCTCAAAAAATTACTTCGTATTCACTTTGTAAATATTTTGGACTTACACGTGTACATCTTCTTCCACTAGTTATTGGGTAAGTGCCTTAAGGTCAGGAACTTTCAAAAAAAAAACGTTTGTCTTTGTGTTATCAGTACCTAGGCACACAGTAGGTGTTTAATGAATGTGTGTTGAAAGGCTGATGTTATTCTTAGTGATGTAAGGTTGGCAATCAATTACAGAAAAAAACAACTCAGCATATCAAAATCTGAATGTAGTTATTGAAAGAAGAGACTTCTACCCATCGGGTTCTAATTCTTCAGTATTTAAAGTCAACCTGGCCATAAGAAGACCATTAGAGAAAGTGAAAAGAAATTGCTGAAGCAATGAAGTGAGAGACAAAAAGTAATAAAAACACATAAAGAGATATATAGCTGCAATACAAACACAAATAGGGAAGACAAATCAGATATTTTTAGAGAACATCAATATCCTTCTAGGGGAAAACCAGAATTAGATGCTCATTTCACAACAAAGGAACATGGTGACAATACCACAATCTGGCATATCACTAAGACCTAGAAAGAGCCACCCACCACAGCTTCTGGCTTAATCCATATGTCAAACTGTAAGTTTCAATGACAAAATGTTAATGTCTTAAACCTCACTAATAGATAACAAAACAGATGCAAGAAAAGAGAATTATTCATTGGATATACAACACTGAATCACAAAATTTAAAAGACAAGGATTTGAACTTCTAGTTCCTATAATCTCTATTGCTAAAAACAAAACAAAACATTTTTTCTTGAAAAGGAAGACTGGAGAATTGGGCTCAGGTTCTGGATCCACCACTAACCAACTGTTTGACCTGAAGCAAATCATTTAAATCTACTTGGCCTTAGTTTTCTCATTGACAAAAATGAAGAAGAAGCTAGGCTAAATGACTTTCCAGCATCTAACTATAAAAATATTCTATATTTCAAATTCTAGTCAAGGTAGCTACCTGAATGGAGGTAAATGGTCCTGATCCCACACCAACAAAAGCCTAAAATTAACATCAGAACAGATAATGATCAAGAAATTCATTAAGAAACTTAAGTGGGGACAGCTAGGTGCTTCAGGGGAGAGAGGTCCAAGCCTGGAGATGGGAGGTCCTAGATTCAAATCTGGTCTCAAACATTTATTTTTGTGACCCTAAGCAAGTCACTTAACCCCAATTGCCTGGCCCTTACCACTCTTCTGCTTTTGAACTGATATCAATGCTAAGACAGAAGGTAAGAATCTTTTCAAAGAAATGAAACTGAAGTGGTTTATTCCATCTCAGAACTATACAAAAATTAAGTCAAAATGTCATTATTATAAAAAAGGGTTGTATGGGGGACACAAACAGCAAACCCAGGTCTGATGCTGGCAAACATGTCCTTAACTTCCAACCAGGACCAGAGATCCACATAATCTGCAGGGTTCAGTGTTTGAGATAGAGGCATAATTCTCCCCTGGGGAAAAAAAAACCCTAGGGCAATCAGAGAACCCCCAGGGTGGGATTTTGGAGTGACAAGGGAGCTGTATGATTGAGATTAAGATTGAGATAACATGCCCATGGGCTCCAAAGTCCCAGACACTCTCCTAAAATACTAGAGAGGCCCAGGAAGATAAGCTGCTATGAACCTTAAAGATGAAGGGCCTAACCCCAGGAAAATGAGGGCACCTCAGGAACTGAGGTGACCCAGAACAAGGTCAAACAAGCCCATTTATATCACCCAAAAGCACAGCAAGCAGAATAGCCTGGCCATGGCAAAAAGTCCCAATGTAGGAACTAAAGCAAGTGAGAGGAGCAAATTAGGGGGAAAAAAAATCAATATTAAAAAATAATTGAAAATCTGGAGATCTCCCAAATAAGAACGAACTCTATAAGATCTAAAAGTAGGAACTAAAAGGGAAAAAAATGGGCTTGGCCACAGATATTTTAATATTACTTAGAAGAAATTAAGCCTGAAGCAAAAAAAAAAAAAAAAAAAGAAAGAAAATGGGATTATAAATGAAATAAGAATATTGTAGGAGAGAACTTGAAGGCAAAATAAATATCTTAGAGAAGAAAGTAGTAAGTTATACCCAAGAAATGAACTCCTTGGAAAGTAGAATAGACCCAAGAGATATCATGACTTTATGAAACACATGAAATATTAAAACAAAACCAAGAGATTGAACAAATAGATGAAATGTATGCTATTCAAAAATTTAAAAACAGCTATCTTAGAAAATGGATCAGGGACAAATAACTTTAAAATAATTGTACCCCTTGTAAACCATGATAAAATAAAAAACTGGTCATTGTATTTTAAGAAATAATAAATGAAAATTACCCATATCTAATAGAATCAGATGGTGAAGAAAGAAAGAATCCACTTGTCAAGAAGTCAAAGGAATCCAAAAGAAGTCTCAAGAATGTCAAAACCAAACTTGAGTTTTCATGTCAAAAGAAAAATGTTGAAAGCATCCAGAAAGAAGCAGTTCAAGTAACAAGAAACAAGTGTCAGGACCACATGAAATTTGGAAGCTTCTACTAAAAATGAGAGATCTTGGAATATCATATTCCTTAATATAGGCTTACAACCAGGCACAATTTACCCAGCAAAGTTAAATATAATCCTAAATGAGGAAAATCAACCTTCCCTATTACTATAGAGGACAACTCTATTCTCCCCAGGCTTAAAACACAGGAGTCATTCTAGACTTCTCACTATCTCTTATCCTCTCATGTCCAAACTACTGCCAAGACCTGTTGATTTCACCTTTGCAATATCTCTCAGATACACCCCCTTCTCTTCTCTGAAACTGCCATCACTCTAGTGCAGGTCCTCAAAGTCTCATTGTAATCTCTTTGATATGACAAATAACTCTGCAAGTCTAGAGATTGTTAGCTGCTTAAATTCTGCTGAATTCTTACAGTCATACATTAGACAAATTTCTTTTACAGATATTTTTTGTACCTGAAATGAAAATATTTTAGCTTTCCATTCTCTATAGTTATTGGGACTAATACTCTAAACCTCTACATTAAAAGCTATAATCTTTCATAAATATATCTATTTCTTTTCATTTCTAAAAGCATTTTTGGTATATATTTATAGGTATGTGAATGTGTATACTTATAAGCAGGTCAAGGAGCCCCATACAGCTCAAAATTACCAAAGTGCTTGATAATCTTCTAGGTTGGACAAGTATAATCCCCTGACAGTATGTATTTTCCAAATTTGCAATTATAAAGCCTAGACTAGAGTAATTCCATTTTTTCATTACTGCCTAAAAAGTTGAAATTTATATGTAGAAAATATTCAATGAGTAGATTTCCATTTGTATGCAAGTTCTCCTGAACTGGACACATTCAGGCTTAGAAATCAAATTCATACTGCTAAAACATATGCACTTATAGATATAGAATGCTGATTATCATATATCTGGTTACTTTTAAATCAAGTCTATTATGGAGACAAACTGCTTTCAAAAGAAAAAGAATGAAAGAAACATGGTTACGAAAAGTGATTTATTTACCTCTGTTGGTTTGTAGCAGTCTACGAGAGCTTCCTAGAATTAAACACACAAAGAGGTCAATTTAAACACTGTAAAAAGTCAGCACACAGTTTTGAAAGCCATTTCATCTATTCTGCACCACTTAAACAAGGCAACTCAAGATAGTGTATAACCTATCAAAGGCCACTCTTTTTTTCAAAAGCATGGGGTTCATGAGCCTCAAGCAAGAAAAACTTTTGTATGTAGGAATACTATATCCCATATAGGAGAATCTTTCACCTCAAAGAGGACTTTATGTTTCTGAAAAGAAGGAAATATCTTTCCATCAGCATTGAAATGAACACTCTGCCCTTGACCAGGTTATCAATACTTCTCTGAGAAAATGTTAAAGGGAAGAGCTTATCTTGAGAAATGGTGACATAATTCAAAATTCAATGATTTTTTTCCTGGGATATTAAGGGATCCATCAAAGCACAGTCAAAATAGAGCAGTGGTTTCACCTATTACCTAGAATGTATGTCACAGTGAACTGAAATAAATAGCTGACTATGTCGATCACTCTTCTATTTTATACTTTCTCCCATTAATTAAAAGCTATATCCAAAGATCTATATGGCTTTTAAAGAGTCCACCCTTAACCTCGTAGATTTTTTCACTCTTTCCTCTCCTCCTGTTTTGGTAGTAAATGGCCAAATGTTGGTTTAAATGTTCAAAGAAATAGAAGGGAAAATTGTAGATGGCACATTAGACTAACATGAGGAACAGAGATATATCATGGAGATGCATTAACTTAAAAGACTCCCAGGTACCAAAAAGAGTTTTAGACACCATCTCTAAAGAGGGAAAGAGTAAAGTATTTATTTTAAACTAAAGAAATACCAAGCATTGTAGCTTCCATTTTCTGACAGCATGCTTACCTGAAGAGTACAGTATGAAATTGAATATTTTGACAACATTCAACTAATAGTGCCATAACATATAAAAGATCCAGTTGAAGTGGGTGCTACAATACTGTGCAGGTAACACAGAATCTTGGACCAGGGAGGTTACTTCAAGCACACAACTATATATCACCATCAAACAGAACTTTTCTCCCTGGGTACTGCATCTTTGGAGATAAAACCTATAGTTCTCCCAGGAAAACAGTGAGAAAGTGAGATGATATATATAAGATTCATAGTTTTTTCCCACAGAAAATAGAACATGGGAGTTGAATCCAATTAGATTCTCCTTTTTGGATAAGGAATAGCTTGATCATCCCAAAGTTTGAATCCAGAGACACATGATCTCCCAACTCAAGGCATTTTCCTTGACTGTCCCCTTATGCCTATAATACTCTTCATCCCCAACTCTTTCACCTGGCTTCCCTGGATTCCTTCAAGGTAGAGTTATTATCCCACCTTCTATGGGAAGCCATTAGTGATTCCTCTTAATGTTAGTGTCTCCCCTATGAGATCGCCCCCCTAACTATCCTGATTGTCTTGTGTGTATGTAAATATTTGTATGTTGCCTCCCCCTTTACATTGTGAGCTCCTTGAGAGCAGGAATTGTTTGCTTTCTGCCTTTCTTTGGATCCCCAGCACTTAATACATGGCCTGATACATGGAAGGTATTTAATAAATGTTTACTGGCTGACTAATATTTCAACCAACATAGATATGGTATTGTGGATGCAAAGTGAGTACTTAGCAAATATGGTGCACCCCTTGTAAACTGCTAGCATCAGAGTTTTGGTTCCAAGACTTAGAATCAATTAATACTAGGGTCTGGTACCCCAGATATCCTATTAAGCTATCTATTATTTGAATATTAAACATTTTAAAGCTATTTACCTGTAATTTGAGAGCTCTTTCCTCTTCACTGTCAGCATCAAGAAGATCATCAATGTCGATTTCTACATCTGGCATCTCTTCTTCCTTAAAAAAAAGGGGGGAGCATTTTTTTGTTAAAAGTTTAAGTGTAACATGCTATTACCATGAAACTAAAAAAAAAAAACAAAACTCAGCATGATAGTTTATTTTTACTGGGAGCCCCTAGATAACACTATGGGTCAGAAATAAACAAAAAATTTTCAGAACAACTGTATATTCTTAAGCAAGAAATTGCATGTCCTTTAAGGAAAGGGAGGAAAGGGAGCTGGTGGAGAAAAAAAATGCATGTTGCATCTCCTGTGGAGTTACCTCTGAAAGAAGGTCAAGGGAATGTGATTAAATTACTACCATTTATTCAGTAAATGCAAAATAATTCCCCAAACTGTACAATTCCTGCTCCTTTTAAAAGAAAGTCGAGCATTCTAATTTATTATCACTAATCACTTTCAGGAAATTTCAAATTACAATAAAAAAAAACAGCAAAAATCTTTCTTCCTTCTATCTCCAGGGTCTTCCAGCTTGCTTAGGCTAACCTTTTCACTATCAAACCTTTTTTTGTATCTTCCAATATTCTCTCTCCACTTGTGCTTTTTTTCCCCACTTTTCCTATTTCCTACTTACACATACACACACACACACATCTTCCCACATTTTAATCCACTCCTTCAAGCTACTAACTCAGCTTCCTTTTCTCTTTTTTACTGACAAACTTTTCAAAAAGTGTAGTCTATCACTCCTAAACTCCTTTAACTCCTTCAAATTGGGCTTCCATTCCCATCACTCTAAGAATTAGTGACCTTTTAATGTCAGCTATCTCCAAATACACTGGCTTTTTCTTATTTCCTTGACCTTTTCTGAGAAGGTCTTGACTACATGTTTCTTCTTGGTGTTTTCTCATTCAATGTTAAAGCAGGAAGGAGGGACCTAAGAGATAAACTACTGTAAGATTTATGCTGCTTGGTTTCCGCTTTACTCAATATTCTGACCTGAGTTTTCTATTAGCCTCTATTTATGCCTTCTCCTCTGACAATCTCACATTTTCATAGCTTCAGTTTCAATTTCAACCTCTCAAATATGTAGCTATCAGATTCCACTGACACATATTCACACATATACAAATAAACACATATACATACATGTATACAATACATACACATACACATTTCCAATTGCTTGTTATCTGTCCTGATTGTTGCTGTTGGTCAGTCTTTCAGTTATGTCTGTTTGGCTCTTCATGACCCCATTTGGGTTTTTCTTGGCAAAGATAAGAGAATGGTTTGCCATTTCCTTCTCCAACTCATTATACAGGTGAGGAAATTGAGGCATATAGGGCTAAGTAATTTTCCCAGAGTCACACAGCTACTGTGTCTGAGGCCAGATGTGAATTCACAAAGATGAGTCTTTTTGACTCTAGGCCAGGAACTCCATCCACTGTGCCACCTAGCCGCCCACATATCCT
Organism: Monodelphis domestica; assembly: GCF_027887165.1. NCBI lineage: Eukaryota > Metazoa > Chordata > Mammalia > Didelphimorphia > Didelphidae > Monodelphis > Monodelphis domestica. The sequence continues at coordinate 429,710,119 of NC_077228.1, read as the reverse complement.
GATACGACATCCTTAATCTGTCCCAAAACAAACTTATTTCTTTCCTCCTAAATCTGCCTCTCTTTCAAACTTCCCTGTTTCTGCAAATCACTCTATCATTTTCCCAATCACTCATGTTTTAAACCACCCTTTTTAACACTGATGATATGTAGCCAGGAAAAAGAAGAGCCTAAGAAAGCTAATGACTGCCTACATGAGACCATGGGGTATATAAGGTCTCCTGTCACTCAGGCTCTCAGTTTCCTTGTCTATAAATTAGAAGATTAAATGAAATGATCTCTAAGGTACCTTCCCATTTTAATTCCTATGATTCTAAATATTTGAAGGGCTGCCATGTGAAAAGAGGGATTAGATTTGCTTGACACTGCCCCACAAGACAGAATTAAAAATTAATGAGTAGTGGGTCCAGAGAAAGATAGATTTGGGATTAAAGAAAAGAAAAAATATCTTAAGAATTATAACTGTTCAAAAATGACAGGGTCCCGTCCACGAGACTGTGAATCCCCCATCACTGGAGGTCTGCAAACAGAACCTGGATGGCTGATTAATTATAGAAGTTACTACTTACATACAGGTTACATTAGATCTTTGTTGGCAAACTTATGGAGGGGGCTGCTCTCCTTTCCTTCTCCATGCATGCCTGAGGATATTTCTCTCATCACTTGCCCCTCTACCCAACAGCTCTATGGGAGTGCTTCTTCCCTTCCCTCTTTGTGATAAGAAGGTGGCTCACATGCGTGTGAGGGTTGCAGTTTGGGCACTCGGTCTCTAAAAGGTTCACCATCATTGCCTTAGGTGACATCTGAGACCATCCAGTGCTGAGATGCTAGGAGTCTCCTCTCTTCCTTATCAATCAGTCTCCAGATATTACCAATGCTGTCCATGGAAGATAATCTGTCCCTTTATTTCTATATTCATTCTCTCTTACCTGCATTTCTATATTAATTTTCATTAGTTTCTCTTGCCCCAAGCTCTTTCCATTTTCAATCCTTTCTACATACTGCTGCTAGAAATATCTCCATTAAGGGTCAATTCAGATCCCTTCAACTCCCCTACTCCAAAATTATTAGCAGCTAACTATTTGACATCCAATAAAATATAAACTCCCTAGCCTAGCTCACAAGGCTTCCCAGAATCATTCCAACCCATTTTGTTTTCTATCTTTTTTTAAACTTATTTCTTTCATATGTCAAACTGGACTTCTCAACATACTTTGAATTATCCCATCTTCCCTAACTCTGCACTTTTGCTCATATCACCTCATTCAAATTGAAAATACTTGGCACCTTCCCTTCTTACCTCCTGTCTACATCTGTCTATTGTTGAAATATTTTTCCATCCTTCAAAAGCAAGCTCCGGTTCAACTTGAGGTTTGAAGGTAGTAGTGAGGTGGCATTAGACATCTAGGTGGCACAGTGGATAGAGCCCCGGACCTGGAGTCAGGGAGACCTGAATTCAAATTTGACCTCGTACATTTACTAGCTATATAACTCTGGGCAAGTCACTTACCCATGTTTGCCTCAATTCCCTCATTTGTATAATGACTTGGAGAAGGAAATGGCAAACCATTCCAGTATCATTGCCAAGAAAACCCCAAATCAGGAGGTCATAAAGAGTTGAACATGACTGAAAACAACTAAACAACAAAGTGACATTGAGGACTAAACCTGAAGTAAGGAAGAGCTGAGTTCAAATCCTGCCTCAAACATTTCTTTACTAGCTATGTAACTGGGAAAGTCATTTAATTTCTCGTAGTCTCAGTTTCCTAATCTATAAAATGAATAAAATAGCACCTACTCCATGGGGTTGTGAAGATAAAATGAGATAACATATGTAAGCTAATTTGCAAACCTTAAAGCACTATATAAAGGATCAGCTATTATCATTATTCCTTCAATTAAAAGTACTGGATCCTATCTCAAAATGATAAATTAGCAAACATTCATTAAGCACATACTATGAGCCTGCTTAAATTACACAAAGCACTTTGTACTTCTATAAATTTGTTTTCTAATTTCTTTTATAATGATTTGTAAACATCTCCAATGTCTCTTACTGGATCAAAATTCCCTTAAGACTAAGAACAATACCTCCTAACCTCTCAATGACTAGGACATAAATATTTGTGTTTTATAAATATTGAATTCCATATAAATATTGAATTGAATTGACTGACCCAGAAGGGGCAATTTGGGTTTCTATCAAGCCATAAAATTTCTACTGGGATGCTGAAATTGTGTGTTTGAATCTGCTAATACTGCCAAAGCACTAAAAGTTATCCAAAATGACCAAAAAGCACTATTAAATTGTGATAAATCAATGTGGGTTATTAGAGCATTAACTCCCTTGAAAGTGACTCATTCCAACATCTGGATCATTTCCATAATATGGACTGAAGTTAAAGGTTGACCTAAAAAAAGGGAATTAATTCCTCCATGGCTGAATAGCTTGCTCAGAGATTTAGATGAATTTTGAGTAGCCCCATATTACTCATTAAAAATATTCAGCACTGTGTGTAAATGATATTAGGTTGAGGTTGGAATTTTTAAATAATCTTTGGGGAAGATGAAGTCTCTGCCCTTCTAAAAGGCAGTCAAATATGATGCTTGTTGCCAAATTCCACATATTCTTTTTACATGCGTGGAATATTTATTGAGGTATTAACATTGTTCAGAGTATATTTGTCACAAGTCCCCAACGAGTATATGTGCTTGGACAACTTGAAACATCATCATGTCTTAAAGGCATTTAGAGCAGCCATAAAAAATAGTCTTGGAAGTCTTTTTCAACTTTTCTTTTTCATCAAAATCTGGATTTTTTAAATAAGTAAACTAGATCTATATGGTTGTAAGTCAGACCCCTAATAGTGTCAACCTTGTAATGAGAGTAAAAGGAAGGAGGATGAGTACCATTCAATAAATATTGAGAAATGATATGGTTCATAGGAAAATGATGACTATAGCAACATAAGTGGAAATGACAGGAAAATGAAACTGAACCTGTACAGTTATAATGACCAAGTGCATCCCCAATGAATAATTGAGAAAATGTGCATCTCTCCTTTCCTCCTCCTCATCACTACATTTTCATCATTAATGAGAACTTTATTACATGCCAAAAAGGAAATAAGCGATGAGCCAATATGCAAATAACTACATATATATAAAACAGACGTATCTGTGAGTGTGTATCTACATGCAGTGTAAATGAGAGGTGATCTCAAAGAGTAAAGGATGGAAGGGGGACAGGAGCAGCTTCCCACAGAAGAGGACATTTGAGCTGACTCTTTAATTAATCCAGAGAAGTCAATGGACAAAGGTAGGAGAGAGAGAATTCCAAACATGGAGAGATGCCAGTGAAAAGGCACTGAGATGGGAAATGGAGCATCCTAAGCAAGGAATTGTGTTGATGGATCATAAAGCTCAAGGAAGAAGAGTAAAGTCTACAAAGCCTGGCAAAATAGGAAGGACTTTAAATGCTGGAGGAATTTATATTGATCATGAAAGTAATAGAGAAACTGCCACTTATTGAATGGGGGTTGGGGAATGACTGGATCAGAATTAAGCTTAAGAAAAACACTTTGGCAAAGAGTGGGGAACTATGGGTTCATTGGCACATTGCTGTGGGAAGAATGGAACTGGTGGGTCATTTGAGCTCAGGAGCTCTGAGCTGGAATGAGCTAAGTCAATTAGGTGCCCTCATTAAGCCATGTACCAATATAAGGAGCCCCTGAGAGCAGGGCAAAGTGGGACCACCAGATTGAATGATAAAGGAGAACCACTCTAAGTAGGGAAAAGCAAAGGTTAAAGCTTTCATGTCAATCAGTTGTGTGATCTGCCTATGAATAGATAGAGACCCAGTCTCAAACAACAACAACAACAAAAAACCTTGCATATGCTCTAAGAAGATATGGTTAGTTATAATAAACTTTTTTGTTCCTTTTCTTGTAAGGAACTTTTACAAGGAGGCAGTTAGATTGGTCAGTGGATCTGGAGACAGGAGGTTCAAATCTGGTCTCAGACACTTCCTGGACATGTCACCGAGCCTCAGTTGCCTAATCCTTATAGCTCTTCTGCCTTAGAACCAATACTCAGTATTGATTCTAAGACACAAAGTAAGGATTTTAAAAAAAATAAACAAATGGACAAATTCATAAATGAAAAAGAATTGTCACAAGGAAAGGCATCCTGGGTAGCGAAGGGGGAAAAGGAATATGTACAGTAATAAATGTGATGTTAAAAACAGAAAGGAATTTTTTTGTCTTAAAAAAAGAATAAAAGGTTCAGTAGAGTAAAAATGTCTTCCACAAAAGTTTTGATTTTTTTTAATTTACATATTGGTCATGTGAGAGAATACTCAAAACCAAAACTTCAAAATAAAAATACACCAAATAAACTAAAGTAAAAACTAATATTCTTTGATTTGTATTCAAATTCTATCAGTTCTTTCTCTAGAATTGAAAGTTTTGATGTTTTTAAAAGAAAAATACTAACACCCATTAAAAATCCTTTTCTAATACCTCATAATGGCGTAGATGACTCCAGTCTCTCCAAGGCCATACCAACAATGCCCAGCCCAGATTTAGTAGGTCCTTCCAAAGTGAAAAGGCATAAAATATCAGCCTGGCAACAGACTGTCTATTGGCTGAGTACCAATCCAGGAAAACTATCAACAAAAGGTTGGCTACTGAGTGATATTTTTTTTCCTTGTCTTAATAAATCACAAAGACCATCTACTAAGACTTGGGAGTTATGACCAATTTCTGAACAAATTCTAGGTATCCCAGAGATACTAGAGCAGATATGGTATATTTTCAGCAAGAAGTATAACTACCACACCCAAAACAACCCTATTTTCATGATGAATATTATATATGAAGTGACCTATGAGCACACATCAGTTCTATAAGAATTATAAAAACTAGTTAATACCAGAGCTCAAAGCACTAGTCTTGGGTCTTTATTTGCAGTTGGTTTAGGATGTTATTGTAACATGGCTATAACTATACTGCTGTCATTAATTTACACAGGTTTGAGTAATCTTTAGATTTCACTCTTTGTCCTTTAACAATCCATGGCTCAATGCTCTTATCTAAGGAGGATATCCCCTCCAAAAGTGCTGACTAAAGCTCATCCACCCTTTCTCATTCTTTGAGATTCCTGCCTATATCATCTTTTTTTTCTTTTTAAACCCTAACCTTCCATCTTATAATCAATACTGTATACTGGTTCCAAGGCAGATGAACAAGAAGGGCTAAGCAATAGGGGATAAGTGACTTACCCAGAGTCACATACCTAGGAAGTGTCTAAGGCCAAATTTGAACCCAGGACCTCCCATGTCTAGACTTGGTTCTCAATCCACTGAGCCAGACTCCCAACCTGCATCTTCTCATAACTCCACTAAAAGCTTTCAAGACTTTTTGAAAGTGGGTACCACAGAAGCATCCCATACTATACACCTATCCTCCCTTGATCCATGGCCAACACACTTCATCTAAGGATTATTCATATCCTAGCTAATTTCCCTTAACTAAATATCACCTTATTGTGTAAACTATAATTGGCAATTTGCTGTAGATACATATGTCTGTTGTATGTAGCTCTATTGCTCTGTGGATCACCATTTTGGAGACTGAGAAGGAAATTGCTATATTTTGTGATTTGTAATTGCACAAAATGTGAATGCTTAAAAAAAGATACAAGGAAACAGTCTTGGGGTTGTTGAAAGTACTGAGCAATTCTATATCAATACATGTAGTAATGGATTAACTTAATGAGACACTCATATGATTGCTGGGAAATAAGCATTCTTCATCCATTTGGTTTTTCCATTGGTTTAAGCAATAAGGTCAATTAATCAATTAGCATTTATTAAGCCTTTACCACCTGACATGCATTTGGCCAAGTCCTTGACATATATAGAATAGCAAAAAGAGTTCCTGGCCACAAGGAGTTCACATTCTAATGTAGGAAACAAATATTTAATAACAAGGTACATGAACTATATAGGATAAATGGAAGGTAATCTCAGAGAGAAAAGTACTAGCAATTGAAGGAGAAAAACACAACAGACTTCCTGCAGAAGGTGACATTTGAGCTGAGTCTCAAAAGATGCCAGAAAAATCAAGATGGGAAGGAGAGCATTCCAGGCATGGGGGACAGCCAGTACAAAGGGAAGGAGATGGAAGGTAGAATGTGGGAGGAACAGCAAATATGACTAGTTGGCTGGATCACAGAGTGTGTGGAAGGGAGTAAAAAATAAGGCTGAAAAGGTAAAAAGAATCCAGGTTACAAAGAGCTTTAAATGAGAAACAAAGGACTTTATAGGTGATTCTTGAGATAACTAAGGAGCTACTGTAATTTATTGAGGATTGGTGTCTGGGGGCAACACCAAGCAAGCTCATTATGCTTTATGACAATCCTTTTGCAGTTGAATATAGGATGGATGGGAGCAAGGAGTGACTTGATACTAGTTGAAAGGCAATTACAAAAGTCCAGGAGAGAGAGATGATTAAGGTCTGACCTACAGTAGAGTCTGTATATTACTTTTAAGGATAACACAGTTTTCCCAGCCACCCAGGAAGCAAAGTATGCATCATTTACCATCACACCATTGGTAAAATAACTTGCCCCAAAATATGCAGATTTCAAGTGTCTCTATTTCAATCCTGGCTTTTCTTCTGAGCTCCAGACAAGCATCTCAAGCAACCTCAAAGACCTCTCTGCCAGTATGTCTCATCCTCACTCAAACTCAGCAAGTTCAAAACTAAACACATTCATATTAACTTATATAAATATATAGAAAGAGAAAGGAAGGAAGGAAGGAAGGAAGGAAGGAAGGAAGGAAGGAAGGAAGGAAGGAAGGAAGGAAGGAAGGAAGGAAGGAAGGAAGGAAGGAAGGAAGGAAGGAAGGAAGGAAGGAAGGAAGGAAGGAAGGAAGGAAGGAAGGAAGGAAGGAAGGAAGGAAGGAAGGAAGGAAGAAGGAAGGAAGGAAGGAAGGGAGGAAGGGAGGAAGGGAGGAAGGGAGGAAGGAAGGAAGGAAGGAAGGAAGGAAGGAAGGAAGGAAGGAAGGAAGGAAGGAAGGAAGGAAGGAAGGAAGGAAGGAAGGAAGGAAGGAAGGAAGGAAGGAAGGAAGGAAGGAAGGAAGGAAGAGTATAGAAATATATAAATATTTACACACACAAAGGACTTTAAGGTTTGAAAAGTTCTAGTTAGAGCTTTAAACAGATATAATCCAAAATATAATGCTCTCTCCACACCACGTCACTGGAGCCAGAGATCTTCTGTACAAACTTTGCCATATTTAGCACATATACACAATCAAAATTTGTAGAAGTCAGGAGATTTCTGTGCAGGGGACATTTGGAAGTCAGGGTGAATTGTAGCCAATGAAGGTAGAAACAGAGTTAGAGGGGAAAACAATGGTATACACCCATGAGATGAGTCCATGGCCAAGAAACATATTCCTATGACTTCTATTTTATTTCTATCTTTGGGACCATTACTCTTGACAATGTGTCTCATGGGAACAAATCTTTTTTTGTTACTCAAGTTACACATTACCACTCAACTACTTACCTACTCTAGGGAAGGTTTGAAAAAAAGTCAGCCCTTTGAAAAGAGTTTATCTAATCTAAGAATTGATTTACAGGAAAGTGTTGAAAGGAAGGCAGGATGGGAAATTTAGACAATCATTCAAGTAATAACCAAGTCAGAACTTCCTGGTATAGTAGATTTCCTATTTGAAGTGGTCCTCTAGAACCCTTAAATACTAAAATATATTTAGAAAGCAAATATAATTTTTATAATGTATTATTTTCAGAGTATGTCACTCCTCTTACTATATAACCAAAGGTTGATTGTAGTTCTTTGTATCATTCATTGGCTCCTCACCTTTCCAATACCTTAATGCAAAAATTCCTCAAGTATTCCATCTATATAGTCTTTCCTTCCATAATCTCACCCTAGCCACTTGCCTTCTATGTGCTCTTTCTTTTAGCAACCTCATTCATTTCCCTGACGTTAATTGCCAACTCTATATAGATGAATCCCAAATCTTTTATTTCAGTCCTGGCTTTTCTTCTGAGCATCTCAAGCTGCTTTCAGGACATCCCTGATTGCATGTTCCACCCTCACTTCAAATTCAACACATCCAAAATGAAACATTCATATTAACTGAGATAAAGAGAAATATATACAAATGAAAATGTACAAATATATACACACATGCACAATATACACATAGCACTTTAAGGTTCAAAAAGTTATCATTATATAGATGTGTGGACATATATCTACATATCTATGATTATATGTGCATATGTATATAATATTTTGTGGGATCCTCACAATCACTAATATAATAGAACATAACATAAAATAATACAATATAATCATAATATATTGTGATATAATATGGCATATGCTATGATATGACTATAATATATGATGTGATATAATTATAATACAATATTATATGGCATGATATAAATAATATAATATTGATATAACATAATACTAGTTTTTTTAATTTTTATTTTATAAATGAGGAAATTAAATATCAGAGAAGTTGTCATACTGCTATGGTCACAATTAGTGTAAGAGTCCTGGTCCAAGCCCCAGTTTCTCCAAACTTCAATTTCAGTACTCATCATATTACTCCTAAGTTTATCTCCTTTTGACCACACAAGTTCTATCTGGAATGGGATTACTCAGTATGTTTCCATAGGATCATAAATTTAAAGCTAGAAAGAACCTTGGGAATAATTTCATTCAAACCTCTTTTTTTTTAAATTGGGAAAATAAGGCCAGAGGATCTAACTTGCCCAAAGTCACCTATGTAGTAAGCAGCAGTGCCAAGATTTAAAATAAATCTATATCATCTTACTCCAAAACTAACATTTTTCCATCGTATCACACTGACCTTGTCATAACCTTATAGTTATTCTATGTTGATTCCATCCCAATGCATCTCTCGAATCCATACCTTCTTCTCTTTGATCATTAATTTAAAATCAATTTAATTAGGTCACTAATGATCTAAACTATTGCAATATTCTCTTTTGAGAACTTTCTTCTTCTCTTCTACCATTTTCACTTATATATTGCTGCCAGAATCATCTCAGTTTATACAAAGATATGATGGCACTCACCTCCTCAAAAATCTTCAGGGACCAGGAGGCAACTGGGTGGCTCAATGGATTGAGAGCCAAGCCTAGAGACAAGAGGTCCTAGTTCAAATCTGACCTCAGACACTTCCTAACACTGTGGCTCTGGACAAGTCACTTAAACCCCATTGCCTGGGCTTTATTGCTCCTCTGCCTTAGAGTCAATACACAGTATTGATCCTAAGACAGAAGGTAAGGCTTTAAGAAAAAAAAAAAACTTCAATGACTACCTACTGCCTGTTGAATTTCATCTATTGAACAACTTTAAAAATTCTACGTGCTCTTTAAGTTCCTATAAAATCTGGGGTCGCTGTACCCCATTAGGCTTTGTCACGCTACTCCCCCCACCCAGACAGTGCTTGTCACATTCATTCATCATACTATTCCAATTTCATTTCATATTACTCCCCATGGTTCTATGCTCCATCAAAACTGGGGGATTCTGTTTTTCTTGAAGACATACCAAATTCTCACACAACTGTGCCTTTCCTTTGGTTGTTGCTACCTTTATTTACAAAGTCCTTTCTCCAGCCCTCTCTTTCCATGTCAAATTCTTACCCAATTCAAATGTCACTTCCTCTAGGAATTTTACAGTTCTGACCACTAAATTCATATAGAACCCCTTATAATTCTCTAATGGCTTATCAAATAACAGTCAATATTATACCTATGTTGATATCTTACTCCTCTAAATTCACTTTAAACTACTTGAGGGCAGTAATCCTGGCACATAAATGTTGTATTTCCTAGCAAAGGGCCCTTCATTCAACTAGGTAGTTACTAAAGTTTTGTTGTACTAAAGTTTTCATTTCACCGGTAATTGCATCTATCATTTGCCTCAATCGATCTAGGAGTTTCCTATTTATAGAATCAGAATTAGAAGAGATTCTCCAATGGCCAGAAGTCCAATCCCCAAAAAAGAATCCCAATTACAAGACATCCAACAAATAATCATTCAGACTCTAAATCAAACCATCCAAACAAAAACCTAAATAAAGTGAAAAACTGCATGCTTTGATCTGAATTCCAACTCCAATAGTTCTTTCTCTGGAGGTGGAGAGCATGCTTTGGCATAAGTTGGGCTCCTTTCTCTTGATTAGGATTCAAGTACAACAGCAACTACTCCAATACTGAATGGCACAGAAGTATGAACTTGCTACATTTTCCAATCTATCCTGGTTCACATTTCCTTAGGCAGCCTGATGCTACAATCCAAAGAAAACCTTCTCTCCCAGGATCTCCCCATACTGGGGCCAGACTTAATGGAAACACCTGATCCACTTTAGCCCTGCTGCAGTTTAGAACTCAACTAAAGCAACCCATTAGCCTCAGGCTCCTCTAACAGCCGATGAGACAGTCATACATCACTATAATAACTCTCAAAGATTATCTATTATGTCACGAAAAGAATACAAATCCTTGATTATTCGAGATGAATCATAAGAAAACAAATCTGTAAAAATAGGCATGGGTCTATTTTTCTGGAACACCTTGTACTTCATTCAGTAAGCTATGAGACACAGAATGATTGCTGATCTGTAGTGGTAAAGAAAATTTCCTCACTAGGGAGTTCCCTTGTGCCAATATAGATGCTGTAAAAATTAAATTAGTCTCTACTGATAAAAAATATTATATTTTATGAGGTTTATTAAAGATTATTAGAAATCAAGGATAAAGAAATACAAAATAAGAAAAGCACATGCCTAGGGCTGATTAGCCCATTCACATTTCACTTACTACATCTTGCATGCCGAGAAGAGAGACTCGCGTGCTTAGAAGCTGAAGAAGAGAGCACTTGGGAGGCAGAGAGCCCTTTAAATACTAAATTGTGTTCTCGCACTCAGGTGAGGCCTCAGGTGAGATTATAGGGAATTCTGGGAAGTACCAAGGATTTCTGGGGATTGAAGTCGAGGGTTCAAATCTCCATTTTACAATGCCAAGTCATAGATGCACCCACCTATCCCACTCCCATTCTCCAAAAAAAAACTAAGTCAGATGATTGCTAAAGGAGATAAGAGGAGGAAGAGGAAACTTCTGTAATCAGGAAAGGATATTCTAAGCAACTCAAAGTAAAAAAAAAAACTTAAATCATGCCATTGGGATGATTGGACTGGAGTATAGCATTTATGTAAAGATATCATAGATACTGAGGATAAAAAAATGATAATTTAGGGGCAGTAGGTAAAGAGCCTTAAATTCTAGCCTTAGTTGGTTAGGGGCAGTGAGTTGTCATTGAAGATTTTAAGCACACAAGTTGAAAACATGGCAAGGTAAATATTTTTGGAATATTAATCTGATTAGTATACACAATAGCTTAAAGAATGAAAAGACAAGGAGCTTCTTGACTTCCGGGTAAACATGGCTGCAATCTAGATGTGACTCACTTCCCCTCCCCGGCACCGAACGAAATAGACTACCTCAAAAGAGCATAAAAATCACCTTTGGAAGAACAGAGGGACTCCCCAGTAACCCACAGAAACAAAGGTACATGGGGTTTGAACATTTCCACACTATAAAGGAGGAAAGGCTCGCACAAAAAACGTGAACTGAGCGCCCCCCCCCTCCCCAACCAAACCAGAGTAAGCTATCAGAGTGCTCACTGGGACAGCAAATGAGTGAGGAACATCTCTGTCTGGGGCGGGGGGCACACCAGGGTCCTTGGGATCTAAAGACTGCAAGGAAACGACCTCTCAGGGTGGTTTCATGGGAAAATCCTGCGCTGAGCAAAGGGACAGGGACTCTGAGAAGCTGCGCTGAGCAAAGGGGCACTGAGAGGCTGCGCTGAGCAAAGGGGCAGCTGTGCTGAGCAAAGGAGCACTGAGAGGCTGTGCTGAGCAAAGGGGTGACCGCGCTAAGAGGCTGCACTGAGCAAAGGGGTCGCTGCGCTGAGAGGCTGAGCTGAGCAAAGGGGCAACCGCGCTAAGAGGCTGTGCTGAGCATAGGGGCGGCTGCGCTGAGAGGCTGCACTGAGCAAAGGGGCGGCCGCACTGAGAGGCTGAGCTGAGCACAGGGGCGGCCACGCTGAGAGGCTGCACTGAGCAAAGGGGCTGCCACGCTGAGTACAGGGACCCGCGCTCTAAGAAACCTCAGAGGCTGGGAAGAACTAGTCTGAGGCAACCTAAATTCACAGAAAACCCGCCCACATCACCCAGACCCCAGACCAAAAAAGAAAGTGGAATAAAACCACCAAAGGGATGGCTCACATGTCCCAAAATCAAGCCTCTAAGAAGAAAGGGGGGGGGGGGGGGGAGTGACTATTGAAAACTTTTATGGAGGGAGTACCCAAGGAAAAGAAGAGAATGAGGATGAAATCCAAACTAAATCAGAACATGCCTCCCAAAATGGAAACTATCCAAAAGCTCTGGAAGATCTCAAACTGGAGCTTACCGAAAAGATGGAAACCTTTTGAGAAAAAAAAATGGGAGAAAGAGATCAGCAGTCTGATAGATAAGACATCACAATTGGAGAAGGAGCTGGAAGCATCTAATAGAAGGGCAGACAAAGCTAAAAAGCAAAACCAGTCCCTAATGACCAGAATTAAGCAACTAGAAGACAGTGAGCATGCCCAAAAGATGGAAACCTTTTGGAAAGAAAAATGGGAGAAAGAGATCAGCAGTCTGATAGACAAGACTTCACAATTGGAAAAAGAGTTGGAAGCATCTAATAGAAGGGAAGACAAAGCTGAAAAGCAAAACCAGTCCCTAGCGACCAGAATTAAGCAAATGGAAGACAACAAGATTACAAAACAGCAAGAATCAATAAAGCAAAGCCAAAAAATTAATGAATTAGAAGAAAACATGAAATATCTCACTGAAAAGGTCACAGACTTGGAAAACAGAAGAAGAAGAGACAACCTCAGAATTATTTGGTCTCCCCGAAAAAACAGAGATAAACAAAAACCTCGATGCTATTCCAGAGGAGATTATAGAAGAAAATTGCCCACATGTTCTGGAGCAAGGGGGCAAAATAGAAATAGAAAGGGTTAATAGAACACCCTCTATACTAAATCCCCAAAAGACAACCCCCAGGAATGTAATCGCCAAATTCAAGAGCTTCCAAAAAAAAAAAAGGAGAAAATCCTACAAGAAGCCAAGAAAAGGAGCTTCAGATATAAGGGGGCTCCCATAAGGATCACACAGGACTTAGCGGCTAACACACTAAGAGACCGCAAAGCATGGAACACGATATTTAGAAAGGCAAGAGAGCTGGGTCTCCAACCAAGAATCAACTACCCAGCAAAACTGACTATATACTTCCAGGGGAAAGTATGGGCATTCAACAAAATAGAAGATTTCCAAGCATTTGCTAAGAAAAGACCAGAATTTTGTGGAAAATTCGACATCCAATCACAGAAAGCAAGAGAAACATGAAAAGGTAAATATGAAAGAAAAGGAAAAGGAGATAAATCTTATCTTTTTCTTAAAGTCAAACTCTCTTCTATAAGGACTACATTTATATCAAATTATATATATTAATATGTGGGGGAAATGTATTGTATAACTCTCAAAAATTGTATGAATCATAAGAGTAGTTAGAAGAATCATACATAGGGAAAGATTGGGGCATCAAGAAGATTTGGTGAAAGGGGGGCAAAGAAAGAAAAAGGGAGGGGGGAATCATCGATAATACTAACATTTACTTCAAGAAATTGGGGGGAGGGGGTACTAAATAGAATAATCTTTCCCATACATAGATACACATGGGAAGGGGAGGGGAATAACTCTCATATGAGAAGGAGAGGAAGAGAGCGTGAAGTGGTATTACTTAAACCTTACTTTCAGCAAAATCAAATCTGAGAGGGAAGAACATCTAGATCCAAGGGGATCCTGAATTCTATCTTATCCAACAGGGTAAGAAAAAAAGGGAAATCAAGGAGGGGGAGGGGAGAGGGAGTATATAAAGGGAAGGAAGGAGAGGGGGGAGGGGAAGGGAGCATAAAAATGGAGGGGCTAGAAAGGGAAGCATATCAAGGGAGGGGACTAGGGGGACTGACCTAAAGTAAATCACTGGTTCAAAAGGATATAGCTAAAGAAGAAAGGTCAGAACTAGGGGAAGTTATCAAAATGCCAGGGAATCTACAAGTAACAATCATAACTTTGAATGTGAATGGGATGAACTCACCCATAAAATGTAGGCAAATAGCAGATTGGATTAGAACCCAAAACCCTACCATTTGTTGTCTTCAAGAAACACACATGAGGCGGGTTGATACTGACAAGGTTAGAATTAAAGGATGGAGTAAGACCTTTTGGGCCTCAATTGATAGAAAGAAGGCAGGAGTTGCAATCATGATATTGGACAAAGCCAAAGCAAAAATAGACTTGATCAAAAGGGATAGGGAAGGTAAATATACTCTGTTAAAAGGGAATATAGACAATGAGGAAATATCAGTAATCAACATGTATGCACCAAATGGTATAGCATCCAAATTCTTAATGGAGAAACTAGGAGAATTGAAGGAGGAAATAGACAGTAAAACCATATTAGTGGGAGACTTGAACCAACCACTATCAAATTTAGATAAATCAAACCAAAAAATAAATAAGAAAGAGGTAAAAGAGGTGAATGAAGTCTTAGAAAAATTAGAGTTAATAGACATATGGAGAAAAATAAATAGGGACAAAAAGGAATACACCTTCTTCTCAGCACCACATGGCACATTCACAAAAATAGATCATACACTAGGTCACAGAAACATGGCATTGAAATGCAGAAAAGCAGAAATAATAAATGCAACCTTTTCAGATCATAAAGCAATAAAAATATTGATCGGAAGGGGTACATGGAGAGCCAAATCAAAAATTAACTGGAAATTAAATAATATGATACTCCAAAATCATTTAGTTAGAGAAGAAATCATAGAAACAATTAATAATTTCATTGAGGAAAATGACAATGGTGAGACATCCTTTCAAACCTTATGGGATGCAACCAAAGCAGTACTTAGAGGAAAATTCATATCCATGAGTGCATATATTAACAAATTAGGGAGGGCAGAGATCAATGAATTTGAAATATAAATCAAAAAACTTGAGAACAAACAAATTAAAAAACCCCAGAAGAAAACTAAACTAGAGATCCTAAAAATTAAGGGAGAAATTAATAAAATTGAAAGTGATAGAACTATTGAGCTAATAAACAAGACTAGAAGCTAGTACTTTGAAAAAACAGACAAAATAGACAAAGTACTGGTCAATCTAATTTATAAAAGGAAAGAAGAAAGGCAAATTAACAGCATCGAGGATGAAAAGGGGGACCTCACCTCCAACGAAGAGGAAATTAAGGCAATCATTAAAAACTACTTTGCCCAACTATATGGCAATAAATATACCAATCTAGGTGATATGGATGAATATTTACAAAAATATATATTGTCTAGACTAACAGAAGAAGAAATAGATTTCTTAAATAATCCCATATCAGAAAATGAAATCCAACAGGCCATCAAAGAACTTCCTAAGAAAAAATCCCCAGGGCCTGATGGATTCACCAGTGAATTCTATCAAACATTCAAAGAACAACTAACCCCAATACTATACAAACTATTTGACATAATAAGCAAAGAGGGAGTTCTACCAAATTCCTTTTATGACACAAACATGGTACTAATTCCAAAACCAGGCAGGCCAAAAACAGAGAAAGAAAATTATAGACCAATCTCCCTAATGAATATAGATGCAAAAATCTTAAATAGGATACTAGAAAAAAGACTCCAGCAAGTGATCAGAAAACTCATTCACCATGATCAAGTAGGATTTATACCAGGGATGCAGGGCTGGTTCAATATTAGGAAAACCATCCACATAATTGACCACATCAACAAGCAAACCAACAAAAATCACATGATTATTTCAATAGAGGCGGAAAAAGCCTTTGATAAAATACAATACCCATTCCTATTAAAAACACTAGAAAGCATAGGAATAGAAGGGTCGTTCCTAAAAATAATAAACAGTATATATCTAAAAACATCAAGTAATATCATCTGCAATGGGGATAAACTAGATGTATTCCCAATAAGATCAGGAGTGAAACAAGGATGCCCATTATCACCTCTATTATTCGACATTGTACTAGAAACACTAGCAGTAGCAATTAGAGAAGAAAAGAAATTGAAGGTATCAAAATAGGCAAGGAGGAGACCAAGTTATCGCTCTTTGCGGATGACATGATGGTCTACTTAAAGAATCCTACAGATTCAACCAAAAAGCTAATTGAAATAATCAACAACTTTAGTAAAGTTGCAGGATACAAAATAAACCCACATAAGTCATCAGCATTTCTATATATTTCCAACACAGCTCAGCAGCAAGAACTAGAAAGAGAAATCCCATTCAAAATTACCTTAGACAAAATAAAATACTTAGGAATCTATCTCTGGAGACAAACACAGGAACTTTATGAACACAACTACAAAACACACTCCACACAACTAAAACTAGACTTGAACAATTGGAAAAACATTAACTGCTCATGGGTAGGATGAGCCAATATAATAAAAATGACCATCCTACCCAAACTCATCTATCTATTTAGTGCTATACCCATGGAACTTCCAAAAAATTTTTTTACTGATTTAGAAAAAACCATAACTAAGTTCATTTGGAAGAACAAAGGATCAAGGTTATCCAGGGAAATAATGAAAAAAAAAAATACAAAGGAAGGGGGCCTTGCAGTCCCAGATCTCAGGCTATATTATAAAGCAGAGGTCATCAAAACAATTTGGTACTGGCTAAGAGACAGAAAGGAGGATCAGTGGAATAGACTTGGCGTAAATGATCTCAGCAAGACAGTTTATGACAAACCCAAAGATCCCAGGTCTTGGGACAAAAATCCACTATTTCATAAAAACTGCTGGGAAAATTGGAAGACAGTGTGGGAGAGATTAGGTTTGGAGCAACACCTCACACCCTACACCAAGATAAATTCAGAATGGGTGAATGACTTGAACATAAAGAAGGAAACTATAAGTAAATTAGGCAAACACAGAATAGTATACTTGTCAGACCTTTCGGAAGGAAAAGACTTTAAAACCAAGCAAGACATAGAAAGAGTCACAAAATGCAAAATAAATAATCTTGAATACATCAAATTAAAAAGTTTTTGTACAAACAAAACTAATGCATCCAAAATTAGAAGGGAAGCAACAAATT
This sequence comes from Monodelphis domestica, assembly GCF_027887165.1. NCBI lineage: Eukaryota > Metazoa > Chordata > Mammalia > Didelphimorphia > Didelphidae > Monodelphis > Monodelphis domestica. The sequence goes on along the minus strand of NC_077228.1, from coordinate 429,692,800 downwards.
GGGAAACAATCTTCATAAAAACCTCTGACAAAGGTTTAATTACTCAAATTTACAAAGAGCTACATCAATTGTACAAAAAATCAAGCCATTCTCCAATTGATAAATGGGCAAGGGACATGAACAGGCAGTTCTCAGCCAAAGAAATCAAAACTATTAATAAGCACATGAAAAAGTGTTCTACATCTCTTATAATCAGAGAGATGCAAATCAAAACAACTCTGAGGTATCACCTCACACCTAGCAGATTGGCTAACATGACAGCTATGGAAAGTAATGAATGCTGGAGGAGATGTGGCAAAGTAGGGACACTAATTCATTGCTGGTGGAGTTGTGAATTGATCCAACCATTCTGGAGGGCAATTTGGAACTATGCCCAAAGGGTGCTAAAAGACTGCCTGCCCTTTGATCCAGCTATAGCACTGCTGGGTTTGTACCCCCAAAGAGATAATAAGTAAAAAGACTTGTTCAAGAATATTCATAGCTGCACTCTTTGTGGTGGCCAAAAATTGGAAAATGAGGGGATGCCCATCAATTGGGGAATGGCTGAACAAATTGTGGTATATGTTGGTGATGGAATACTATTGTGCTAAAAGGAATAACAAAGTGGAGGAATTCCATGGAGACTGGAACGACCTCTAAGAAGTGATGCAGAGCGAAAGGAGCAGAACCAGGAAAACATTGTACACAGAGACTGATACACTGTGGTACAATTGAAGGTAATGGACTTCTCCATTAGTGTCAATGCAATGTCCCTGAACAATCTGCAGGGATCTAAAAAACACTATCCACAAGCAGAGGATAAACTATGGGAGTAAAAACATCGAGGAAAAGCAACTGCTTGACTACAGGGGAGAAGGGGATACGACTGAGGAGAGACTCTAAATGAACACTCTAATGCAAATACCAACAACATGGAAATGGGTTCGAACCAAGAACACATGTGATACCCAATGGAATCGCGAGTCAGCTAGGGGAGAGGTGGGGGGACGGGGGTGGGGAGGAGGAAAAGAAAATGATCTTTGTTTCCAATGAATAATTTTTGGAAACGACCAAATAAAATAATGTTTAAAGTGAAAAAAAAAAGAATGAAAAGACAAGAGAGAGAAAAACTTGTTCAGAGGCTAATTTTATCGTATAGATGAATGAACTAAAACAAGTTAGCAGTAGCAGTTGGGGAAAGGAAGGGAAGATATTGATGCAAGAAATATTGCAAAGGAAGAAACAGAAGGATTGAATGGGGGAGGTTAATAAGATAAAATCCAAAGATGACTGAGAATGTTCATAATTAAATAACTAGGAAAAATGGTAACATGACTGGGCTTACTCACATCAAAAAGTTACATGACTTCACCTCAACTCAATTCAACTTCAACTAGGAAATACTTGAAGGAAGGAAAGTTAGACAAGGTTCATTGTGGATAACTTCCAATGCAGTACAAGATGCTCTTGGAGTTCTCTAGGGCTTCCCAATTTAATTTAGATTTTAGGAAACATCATGAGATTTATAAGAATGCTTAACAAAATTGAGAAAATCTACAGTTTACTTCACCAGAAAATTCTCAGGTCATTTCTATTCATATTAGGTGGGAACATGTAAAGAACTGGTCTGACAATGGTTTTAATAAGCTGCCATATACACTCACAGGATGAACCATTCCAAACAACTACCAAAAAGTGCCACAGAATTAAAGCATCGTGGAAAATTTAACTGATTGTAGAAAAAATAAGTGGATAAACAGTGGTCACTATTCTCAAAGTCTTGAGATTTCACAAGGTATATGCCTAGGAAATGATAGGTAAAAACTTCTGGCATCAGAGGTACATGGGTAGACACTTCCTCACTTTGTGACCCTGGACAAGTCACTTTAACCCAATTGCTTAGCCCTTACCTCTCTCTTCTGCCTTGAAACTGATACCTAATATCAGAAGATATGGGTCTTTTAAAAAAAGCTTCTGACATAATATTTATGAATTTATTCATTCAGTAAATATTTATTGAGTGGCCATTATGTGCAAGGTGCTGAGCTAAGTGCTTCCCTTTCTGTAGTCGGGAGAATTTGGCACAAGATATTTTTAAAAATCAAAAACATCAGCTCTGAGTTGAAAGAGGCCTCTAGGGTCAATTAGTCTAACTCAAACATGAAACAGGAATCCTTTCTAAAATTTGTCCACTCTCCTCTCAAAGAATTCCAGAGACAAGGAGACAACTACATACTAAGTGAAGTCACTCAAGTATTTCAAAGTCTATAGATAGATTTCCTCACAACAGCACTATGAGGAAGGTAGTGAAAGCTTTATCATTCCAATCTTATAGACGAGGGAACTGAATATCAGAGGACTGAAAAGAGTAGCCCAAAGTCACATAATAAATGTCCTCATCGAGATTTGAACAACTTGATCCCAATAGAGCATTCTATTCTTTCTATTATACCCCTCTCTCTCAAGACAAACCATTCTGCTTTGGGAACTTTTTTTTTTTGAAGATTTTCCTTCTATTATAACATCATTTGTTTCTCAATAATTGCTACCCCCTTTACTCCTTATCCTGAGTCTATACATAACAAATTCGATTCCACTTCCACAAAACAACAATTTTATTACCCCCCTCAGGAGTCATTGTAAGGAACAAAGCTTCACATGTCATGTTTTCCCATCCTTTCAAAATCCTGGTTGCCCTTTTTCTGATTTGCTTTAGTTTATCAATATCCTCCATTAATGGAGATACTTAAAACTGAATACAGTATTCCATATAAAGTCTGACCAGTGAAACTTATCACTTTCCTTTTTATGGATACTATGCCACTATTATTTTACCTAAAACCATATTAGATTATTTGGCTACCATGTGACACTGCTGAGCTTGCAGTCCACTCACAATCTTCTGTCTAGTCTTGTCTCATTCATGTGCCAGGGAAGGTGATTTTTTAAAAAATATATAGAACTTTATATTTATTATAATCTATCTCAGCACTCTGGTCCATTTAAGTATTTTCGGATCTTAATTATCACTTAACGGGTTAACTACCCCTGCTATTTTCGTGTAGCACTGAAATTTGATGAATAATAGCTATGCCTTTTATTCAAGTCATTGACAGAAGTGCTAAATAGTATAATGCCAAGGACAAACTCTTGGAGCAGTTCACTAGAAGCCCTGATCCAAGTTGACACCAACCCATTAATGGCTATTCATTGAGTCCATTTATTCAAACAATTCATCTAACTGTACTATTCACCTAGTAGACATGTCTTTATCTAGTTCAAAGTATAGCATTAAAGACCTTGCCAAATGCTGCTGAAATAAAAGTAAACTATATTTACAGTATTTCCTTGTCCAAAAATTAAACAGATAAAAACGATTGAATAAATGAATAAGTGCATGGAAGAGTGAGTGAAAGAAGGGAAGGAAAAAAGGGAAGGGAAGGGAAGGGAAGGGAAGGGAAGGGAAGGGAAGGGAAGGGAAGGGAAGGGAAGGGAAGGGAAGGGAAGGGAAGGGAAGGGAAGGGAAGGGAAGGGAAGGGAAGGGAAGGGAAGGGAAGGGAAGGGAAGGGAAGGGAAGGGAAGGGAAGGGAAGGGAAGGGAAGGGAAGGGAAGGGAAGGGAAGGGAAGGGAAGGGAAGGGAAGGGAAGGGAAGGGAAGGGAAGGGAAGGGAAGGGAGACTGGCCTGACTGTGATCATTTCTTCCGTTTCTAGATACTGTCAAGATTACTAATCTAGCAGATGACAGAAAATGCTATGGGCATAGCTGACCTAGATTTTAGCAAAGCTGTAGAGAAAGTATCTCATACTGTTCTTATAAAGAACATGTAGCCATATGGATTCGATGATAATACAATCAAATGAATTCAGAATTGTATGGATGGCTGGCCCCAGGGTAGTTTTGAATGGTTCAGTGTTAACATAGCAGAAAGTTTCCAAGGAAGTAACCCCGGGGATCCATACTTGGCCCTGTGCTATTTAACATTTTTATTAATACTTGGATAAATGCATATAGGATATGCTCACAACATTTGCAGAAAAGACAAAGCTGGAGGGGGGGGGGATAGCTAAGGAAATGATTGAGAGAATCAGAATCCAAAAATCTCTTTACAGTCTAGAGTACTAATCTGAATCTAATAGGATGAAATTCAAGAGAGATAAATGTGATCTTGCTCTTGGGTTCAAAAAATCAATTCCATAAACATAAGCATTGAGAGAATCGGTCTGAGAAGGATCTGAAGTTTGAGTGGACAGCAAGCCCAAAATGATTGCTGTGTAATGTGGCAGCCAAAAAAGCTAATGCAATCTTGGGCTGTATTCAGAGAGGCAAAGCTTCCAGAAAAAGGGAATTGATTAGTCCACTATATTCTACCCTTGTCAGACCTTATATATATGTAGTATTGTGATCAGTTCTAAGCGCCGGAGTTTAAGAAAGATATTGATAAGCTGAAAAATGTGCAGAGAAAGGTAGTCAAGATGAAGGGTTTTGAATTTATGACGAGATCAAAGGAAGAAACTTGGCATGTTTAGCCTAGAGAAAAGAAGGTTGGGGGAACAACGAGATAGCTGTGTTCACATATTTGAAGGGCTGTTGCTGGAGGAAGGTATTAGATTTGTTCTCTTTGGTCTCAGAGGGCAGAATGAGCAACAAAGAGAAGTAGCAAAGAAGCCAATTTATGCTTAATTTTAGGAAAATATTCCTAAAACTTAAATATGCCCAAAAGTACAATTATTGGCCTCCAGAGGTAGATGATTTCTCCTACTTGGAGATCTTTATGGAGAGACTGAATGACATCTTTTTGGATGCGGTATAGTGGAGAGGACTTTATGTGCAGATTGAATCAGATGTCCTTGAAGATTTTTCCAACTCTCAAATTTAATGACTCAGGAATCAAAATCAAGTTCAGTGGTCTGTAGATGACATTTCAAAATATCAGAATATTTACTCTTCTAAGGCGATCTTCAGTTTTTTCAGAGATCCTCAGCAACAGCGTAGCAGCCATATCTACTAGTTCTTTCAGTAACATTGGAAGCTTTTTGCCCATGTCTAGAGACAAATTCATTGAGGGTAAGTTGGGTCCCTGTTATTATCTTCTCATTTATCTTGGGTTTCAGCACCCCGTAAACCATTGTCTTTTCATCTTTCCCAGTCAAAAGATTTGATCTTCTCAGAAAAAGAATGTTACATATTAATGACTTGTTGATGAAGGCAAATTCCCCTTTCACTTTAATCAGTGCCCTTCTATCACTAAGCAGACAACATCTTTAAGGGTTGCTGTGCTCAAAAACTTCATCACCCCGTGTGCAAGCTGGTGATGAGCCTTCCTAAACTTAGCTAGGCTTATCCAAGAATAGCAGGCATTCCATCTGTCACCACACCCAGACAAGGGCCCTACCATCATTAGGAGTTGTCAGAACTGCATTGTCTTCAAGAACCCAGACCACTCACACAGATTTGGCACTAGAATAGATCCTGAAAGATTTGAATGTTTATTCTAGCTTATCAAGGATATCTTGGAAAAGAAACTAGAACCAAAATAATTGGAACAATTCTACTATCTCTCTAATATCAATCATCATCATCATCATCATCATCATCCCCAAGCAGTGGTCTTGGTCCTTCCTTGACTTTTCTATTGCTTTGAACATTGAATTTTTTCTTAAAACCTTTACATTCTATCTTAGAATCAATACTGAATACTGGTGCCAAGGCAGAAGAGTGGAAAGGGCTAGGCAATGGGGGTTAGGTGACTTGCCCAGGGTCATACACTCATGAAAGGAAGTGTCTGTGGCCAAATTTCCACCCAGGACCTCCCATCTGTAGGATCCCTATTCATTTGGTTACCTAGCTGGCTCCCCCAACATAACTTTCACTAAAGTACTTTTATGTAATTGTTAGCATTCATCATCAAGCTTGGCTCATTCTGAGCTTCACCTGATGACCCCCTCTTGAAGGACCATACCACTTTATTGCATTTCCCCTTTTCTTCTTCATTAGCATCATTTTTGTTTGTATTATCAGAATTTCATTCTTGAAGGTATCTCATCCAACCTGAGTCAACTTCCCCTCTACAATTTTAGCCCATAGTATTCTGTTTCTCTCAAGTCCAAAAATAGCTTATCCAATAAGGTAGGCATCAGACTATGCCTGACTTTTTCCTCATTGACTAAAACCTCAAAAATAGAACACTCACTTTTCCCCAAAGATCTCATGAATGCCATCTGGGCAACCCATTCCTCCTTAATAGTCAGAATCAAGACATTGTCCTCTTAGAGAAAGAAAACTAGCTTTGGAGTCAAATCCTGGCTCTCTCACTTAGTGGCTATGTGCTCTTGAACAAAATTACTTCTCTCTCGGCTTGATTATATTTCTGCATCATCTGAGCACTGAATTAAATGGTCTGTGAGATTCCTTCTAACTCTGAATCTGTGATCCTAGTCCCATATCATGGACTTCTTTACATAATAGATCTTGAAAGAGTGTAACAAGAACAATTTATATAACAACATCATAGTAAAGAAAAACCACTTTAAAGGAATTAAGTACTCTAATTAATGCAATTTCCAACCAAGATTCTAGAGGACCAATGACAAAGTATGCTGCTAACCTCTTGATAAAGAGGTACTATATTCCAGAGAGATAATGAACATCCATTTTCAAACATAGGTAACATAGGAATTTGTTTTACTTGACTCTACATATTTGATACAGGGGTTTTCTTTTCTTTAAAATGGGATAAATAGCAGGAAGAGAATATAAATTTCCATTGAAAAGTTAAATTAAAATATAATTCTACTCCACCATCTGTTTTGTTTAATTTGTTCCTTTTGAATAAGTCATATCCTTCTATAGCCAAATTTCATGAGCGACATCTCACTATGTCTCAGCGATACCTAAAATTAACTTATCTTGATAAGACAACTAATTCTAAATGATAAACACAGAATGATAGTCTAAGAACAGCTAAGAAGGCTGTTGGGTTCCTGGTTCTGTCAGATTTTATTAATCCAATTAGAATATGATTCATGTATCAACCAAGGTCATGAATTCAATATCCATTCAGACTAAAATAAATGGGGAAAAGCTATCCAAAGTCACACACTATATGTAAAATATAAAATACTTGGCTAAAGACAAAGCAAGGTAGATTATCAAGGCTTTAACTCTCTTAGACATGATTTGATATATCAACAATAGCATTTCTCTAACCAAGATTTGTCTTCCAGCTTGTTCTGCAACAATTAAATAGCTCTCCAAGACATTTCTTCATCAGAAACTCAGTTAAATTTTGAGTACCCGAAATCAATATATGTATGCAATAGATTCAATGAGGTATAATGAATAGAATGCTGGGCATGTAAGGAGGAAGATTTAAATTCAAATCCTACTATATCTAGCATATAGTAAGTTCTTAATAAATGTTTGTTGATTAATTGTATGACTCCAGTCAAGTTATATAATCTTTATGTACTTTAAATAAAGCAACTTCTCAAGACTTGCCTATTAAATCATATTTGGATTACATTTTTAAAACCTGATTTACTTGATATACCAAAACATCCAGTTAACTTCTTCCCTCCTCCCTCTTTCCATGTCCTTCTAAAATTAATTTTTTCATCATTTCTTATAGCACAGTAGTATTCTATCACAATCATATGCCACAACTTGTTTAGCCATTCCCTAGTTGACAGTCATCCCCTCAATTTCTAGTCCTTTGCACCACAAAAAGAGCTGCTTTAAATATATTAGAACATATAGATTCTTTTCCTTTTTTTCACAATCATGTTCCTTTTTTCCTTTTTCCATCATCTTAAGATAATAAATAAGAAAATATTAAGAAAATAAACCTAGTAGTGGTATTGCTAATTCAAAAAGTATACACAGTTTTATAACTCTTTGAGCATAATTCCAAATTGTTCTCCAAAAGGGTTGGGTCAGATCAGTACCACCAACAGCATATTAGTGTCCCCATTTTTACACATCCACTCCAAAATTTTGCCCTTTTATCATTTTAGCCAATATGTTTAGCATAAGATGATATCTCAGAGTTGTTTTAATTTGCACTTCTCTAATCAATAATGATTTAGAGCATTTTTTCAAATAATCAAAAGATATAAGCACACAGTTTTCAATTATATTTTGCATTGGGAGAAGGCATTCCCCACATTGATGAAAACCATAGATTATTCCCATATTTGCCCATATATATAATGCATGTTGGATGTTAGATTGGAGAAATAAGAAAAAGGTATAGTCTCCATCCTCTACAAGTCAACTACAAACAACTTTCCCCAGATATGATTCTTAAATATATCATTGCTGACCATATTGAGTTATCTTAAAATTGGAAATATTGTAAGATTTAAATTAACATCAATAATCCTAAGTATTATGTTTTATAAGATTTATTAGTAATCACTTGAAGTAGAAGAAATAATAGAACAAAAGTATAAAACCTAAGTAAAATCATGTGAGTAAAATTCTCCTGCCTGGCTCTCACCCAACCTCTATAACTGCCTTCCCAGGAGCAGAGAGCAAGGGAGGAGCTAAACAAACAATATATCCTCCCTATGTACTTATGCATGTAATGTGAGAAGGAAAATGGGAAGCTAGGAAAGAGTTCTGGGGAGAAAATTCTAATTGCACAATAGCTAACTAATTATTTAAGAAAACTTGAAAATGCATATTGTGTTCCTACAAACAAGCCTTTTTCAGTTCAAAACTTCAATCCTCAAATACAAATCTGATAAAAAGTTGGCAAATTATTATGTCATTTTGCAATATGATGGGAAAAGAGTACACGCTACACAGGAATAGCAAGTCAATACAAATAAAGGATATAGAGATGGCAAATAAAAAAGGTAGAAATGAGCAAAAATATTACAGAAAAGTAATTTCATGGATCCAGAAAGAAATCAAAGAAACTTCAAATAATATGTTGACCTCTGAATAACCAAAGGTGGAACTACTCAGGAAAGGCATCAGGGCAACATGAAGCAAGACAGAGATTTCTTCCATCTCTATTCTTCCATTCCTTCCATCCACAATTTCTTATTTTCTTCTGGCCACTAAATTGTTTCCTTTTCTGCAGGGTCTGTTTCATACCTAAATTCACCTACATAGTGTAAGCTGAGGATATATACTTTATTTTACCTCTATTTTAAATACCCCCATTAGCAATTCATTTCTTTGTGGTAAGCATTTCATTCTCCAGGTATCTTCTTTCAATTAATTAATTTTAATTAGAAAAGAGTTAAATACTAGCAGGTATAATGAAAAAAAAATATCCAAAAGGTAAGCAAGAGACATTTATTCCAGTCCTGACTCTGCCACCAGTTACCTAATAGTAAATTTCTTAATATCTAGAAGCCTCATTTTCTTGTCTCTAAAATAAGATTAGACTAAATCTGTAGGGCTTGTTCTAGAATCATGATTATTTGGAATTATCTACCTTACTAAAATTTCTATCCATTGGTCCTAGTTGTAGCTTCCACATAATAAAGCCTTTAAAACACCAGAAAGGATAGCTATTATGCTTCTCACAAGTCTTCTCTTCCCAGGGTTAACACCTTCATTTCCTTTATCTAATCCTTAAATGGCAAAAACTTCGGTCTGTCTCTTCACTAGCCCAATCCTTCTTAGTATTCACTCTAACTTGTTGGTGTCTTTTCTGAAATAAGTTCTAGAATTTCGCCAATAATCATAGTTAAGGTCCCTGATGATTCCACCTCTTTTCTTTTTCTTAAATATCATCAGTGTTTGTCTACACCAACCCTGTGGCATCTTATCTATTTGAATGAATTCCTCAAAGATAAAAAGCAATGCAGTAATCTTATCCCTAAATATTTTCAGTTCCATGACTTATACTTGGTCCTAACTGGGTGATTATATACCAGGTACTCCATTAGTATAAACTTATTTTGGAGTTCAATTCCTGATACTCATTTTTTTCTAAGAGTCCCAACCTGAACATCTCTTTTTTTTTTACCAAGAATAAAACAAATGGTAGTCATTCTGCCTTCTTCCTCTCATCATAGTATCTTCTTCCTATCCTTGTCAAGCAAAGGTCTTATCCTCTCATTCATCTTTCTATTCCCTCCAACAAAACTTAAAAGAGTCTTCTTGTCTTTAGCATTTTTGTGAGGTTCAGATCATAAAGACATTAGCATTCCTCACTTTATTCTTTTAAAATCTTGTCATATTTTTATTTTTCTTTTGAAATTTAATTTTTTCAAAATAAAATCTGTCTTCTCACCTCTCATCTCCCCTCATTACCATTGAGAAGTAAAAAACCCATGTTACAAAAATGTATATAGTCATAAAGAACAAATTTTGATATTTGCCACATCCAAAATATATATACATATATACACATATACATACATACATGCTCTGGGAATGCTTATCTTGTAATGAGGAAGAAGAGTAGGTTGTATCTAAAGAGAATAAAGGTGAGTACCCAGACTGTTCATGGCTTTGGGATTTTAAAAGGGCCAATACACTAGATGGAAGCAAGGTCATAATACTAAGGATGAATACAAAAGAGGGGCAGGAACTAATTTATCAGTACTCTTTAATGATATGCAGAGCAAATTTTAACATTCATATTAGATTTTATCAGTGGAGAAGAGAAGACTTGTGAGGAGCATGACAGCCATCTTCTAGTGTTTTAAAGGTTTTATTGTATGGAAGATATAACTAGCACCATGAATAGAAATTTTACTAAGGTAGATAGTACAAAATAATATCACTGTTTAAATTGTTCTGTTGGTTCTGCTCACTTCACTCTCCTTCAGTTCATACAAATCTTTCCAGGCTTCACTGAAACCATCTCCTTTATTATTTCTTATAGAACAATAGTATTCCATCACCTTTAAAGACCACAAATTTCTCAGCCATTCTCCACTTGATGGGTACTCCACAAGATTCCAGATTTTTTCCATTGGAAAAAGAACACTCACAATCATCTTGAATCTTTTCCTCCTCTTTCTTTAATCTCTCTGAGGTATAGACCGAATAGTGGAATCACTTGGTTAAACGGTATCACATTTTAATAGCTTTGGGAGCAAGATTCCAAATTGCTTTCCATAATGGCTAGGTCAGTTCACAGGTTCAACAGTAGTGCATCAATGTACCTGTTTTCCCAAAGCATTTGTTATTTTCCCCTCTTTTTTTGTCAACTTTGCGAATTTAGTGGACATAAGAGAGCTTCAGAGTAGTTTAATTTTTACTTCTCTAAATCATGAGTGCTTTAAAATACTTTTATATGGCCATTGATAGTGGGATTTTTTTCTCTGAAAATTGCCTATATATATATATATACATATATATATATATATATATATATATATATATATACTTTGACTAATTTAAAGTTGAATTCGTTCTATAAATAGAAATGAAGACCTTTATCAGAGAAACAGGTTTCAAATATTTTTCCTTCTAATTTTAGCTGCATTGGTTCCTGCCCCTCTTTTGTATTCATCTGTAGTTACATGACCTTGATCTAGTGTACATGAACTTTTATAATCTAAGATCATTCATGAATGTACATGTACTCACTTTTTTCCTCTTTAAATACATCCTACTCTTCTTCTCCTCATAACAATTATGCTTGTTACCAGAATTTTGCTTTTGAACCAGTTTCCCTTTACAGTTTCAGATATAAGACCCTACCTATCCTATCAATGAACTTTCAGAGAATTGCTCTTCTAAATACACATAACAGTGTAATCTTTCCTCTTTTATCATGAATTCTAATGAAAAATGATCATTGCCTCAAATTTCCCATTAGATCCTCTTTACCAAGATGTTCCTCCTTTTTGGCTAGAATTAGGGTCAGAAGAGTAACTCTTCATCACCTCCTCTACCTTCTAAAAGATGGAATTATCAAATATTGTTTGGCTGTTTCAGTTGTGTCCAACTCTACATGATGCAAGTTTTCTTGTCAAAGATACTGGAGTGATTTGCCATTTCTTTCTCCAGCTCATTTTACAGATGAGAAAACTGAGATAAACAGGGTTTAGTGACTTGCCCAGGGTCACACAACTAGTACATGTTTGAGGCCAGATTTGATCTCTGGAAGATGAGTCTTCCTGACTCCACATTTGGCATTCTTTCTACTATGCCATTCAGCTACTCATTCAGTAGTGACCTCTGAAATTAACAAAAGGGTACTGAAATGAGGAAGAGAGGAATGAATTAAAAAATTAAAATAATATATCTCACAATCTTGCCAAAGGGTGAATTAGCCCTTCTCAATATAACATGGGAATATGATTTCATCAATGTAGTAAACTTCAATAAATCAATCAATAAAATTCTATTAAGGCTTTTATTATGAGCCAGGAAGACAGTCAGTCCCTGCACTCAAAGAATTTACATTCTGCTAGATGGGAGGACACACAAAAGAAAGCTAAAAAGGGGGTTGGGGGGGAGAGAATGTCACCCACATGGAAATATGGTGGAGAAGTCAGTAAGTAAAGTCCCAAAGTAGTGGAGGAAGAAGAGAAATGAGCTATCTAATCTTGATTCTTTCCATAAATTTCCTCCCATACAAATAAAAAACCTTTCTGAAATGTATAGTTTTGGAGATTTTCTAGTGGTCAAATAACTAGTCTATGTCAGAAGTAGGACTTCAATCTGATTTTCTATCTGCTACCCCACACTGCCTCTAGAAGAATAATAGACATTTATACAGTTTTTTATGCTCTGCCAAGAGTTTGATACATGCTAGGTCACTCGAACCTCACAATACTCTTATTGTAAAGATACTATAAGTATTTTATACCCATTTTTCAGAGGAGAAAATGGAAAATCAGAGAGATTGAGTGAGTTACCTATTTTCACAGAATTTGTAAGGCAAGAGTTGAATCCTGGTCCTCTTGCTTCCAAATACAGTATTCTTTCTGTTAACACCACACTGCTTCTTCAGGACAAATAAGTCTGATTAATTGAATCCTGCATTTAAAAAGAATTACTACTTTGGAACCAATAATTAGTATCAATTCTAAGACAGAAGGTAAGGGTTGTTTGTTATTAATTAAATTTTTAAAAAAAGAATTACTAGCAATTATCAAATCAGAAAATCTTTTATGTCTGATACCAATTTTATTCACTAAAAACTTTCCAACTCTATTACTTTCTCATCTTCCTTTATCTTATTATCAAAGCATATACATTAAAGCCCAACAGATTAACCAATATGGAAAGAAAAGAAAAAAAACACCTACAGGAAAATTTAAGCAAAAGATCTCTGGTTAAACAACTTTCTGGAAACAATGATACTACTGGCATATGCATGTAGGTATGCAACACAAGCAACTGGTTGATCAGAATGACAATGAGTCATGGAAAACCTGAGAGAGCTTTCCTAATGAGGTATTATCAAAGTAGGTGGGACAACTAAAAAGAGTTCATACACATGGAAATCACGATATTCTTAATGCTAGCAGAAGTAGGGAAAGTATATTCCAGGATAGTTCTAAAAGTGGAATTCCAAGAAAATTTGCTACAGCAGACAAAACAAACAATTAACCATACTCAATAGATCTACAGATTTGGCCCTGTGGCTTCAGGGACACTTCTCTAATCATGGAGCTTAAACCTTGCCATCTTATTGGGAGAGAACTAGTATAGGGCCAAACGTATCAAACACACAGGCCTTTCACTGCTGAGAAGTGGGCTAGGATCAGATTAAAATGTAATTGGGAAATATTTAACAAAATAATTAAAAATAAATAGAATGTTTTTGTTGCTGTTTAGTAATTTTCAGTTGTGCCCAAATCTTAAAAACCCCATTTGGGGTTTTCTTGGCAAACTACTGGAGAGGTTGTTCCTTTCCCAGATCATTTTATAGATGAGGAAACTGAGGCAAACAAACTTGCCCAGGGTCACACAGCTACTAAGTGTATGAGACCAGATTTGAACTTAAGATGAGCCTTCCTCAATCCAATAGAACATAGAAAATGTTAAAATAGTAATTATATATATATATGATGTATATTTTTTTTATTTATTCATGTTCATCTTTTTTTTTTCCTAAGTCAACATGCCACCAGTAGTGATCTTTATGTTCAGTATAGTGGCTCCTGTTTCTGTTTAGGTTTGGGATCACTGATGAAGGCAACACTTCCATACCTCAAGAATATATAACTCTGACATACTGATACCGGACCAGTGAAGCCATTTCCTAACAAAACAAGGCTGAATTTTCTCAGCTTCCTGTGACCTCTCCATTTGAGAAAGATTGGAAAGTATTACCCAAGGAGACCTACTCAGAATGAGACAAACATAAAGGAATATAATCTCATCCAGGACCCTATCCACTTCTGACTTTAAGGCTGGCCAGAAGAAGCTAACCAGAAGGTCATTGGATTCTATACAACCAATATTTCAACTGTGAGCTCCTTGAGAGCAGGGAGAAGTTTGTTTCTTTCCATGTATCCCTGATGCTCAGCATAGCACCTGGGACACAGTAGACATTTGATAAATGATATTTGATCAACTGACTTGACATGTACTGAACAGTGTGAGAGATGTGTATAATTAAAAATCTGTTACCCTAAAAAAAAGAACTACATATCCCAAGAGCCCACTGACTTCCTGTCATTACATACTTACTGTAGACAGAGGATAAAGGGAGTGTGCCTTGAGGCTCTGCCTCCTCTTTGGCATGATGTAGCATCAGTGGTGATGGTGGTAAGGTGAGGAATTTTGAAAATGGCTAACCAGCCATGGGCAAGTGGTTTTTATTTTTATTTTGTATCCTCTTTATTCCTTGATTTCTAATGGTCTTTTAATAAATCTCATAAAATATAATATTTTTATTATTTGAGATTAAATTTTAATTTTTACTGGTGACAAAAAAATAAGTTTTTTAAATATAGAAGTCCTGCCATCAAAGATCTTATAGTCTCATGGGGGTATAAAAAGAAGATTCTTGAGTAATTATAAGAGAGAAGGATGAGCATTAGACAATGTGCTCATACAGACCTAACCTAATCATGGAGGCATATCATGCAATGCCTTAAAATAAAAACCAGAGAGGTAATGTATTTCCTTTTCCTTTGCAGAGGAGCAAACTTGAAGGGAACTGGATTATCCCACAAGAACAGCTCCCTTACAATACTTGTACTTGGGTCCATTTATTCACTTGACATCTTAGGATACACAGGCTTCATAAGGCTGTTGTAGTCCCAGGTTTCAAAACTTCTAGCATCCATCTATCTGAGCTTTGAGCCACATATTCTATGTCTATCTTCCTGGTCTGAGTAGAGCTCACATTTCCCCATAGTAACTCAAGTCTAAAATGTACATTGGTATGTGTTTGCCTCCACAAAGTAGTATAGGGAGGTATGAAAGGGAATCTGAGTTTGTGAAGCTGTATCCACACTGCACAAACTTGGGCATTTCTATAATGCTAAAAGAGTTTCAAATCTAGGCTTGATAAGAGTGTTTTCCTGCATGGATTTAGTATAAATTTGTACTCCTCTTTCCTTTTAGAAAGGAAAGTTTTCAACAATCTTTTCCATCTCATGTCTCAGTCCCACACTTTAATTGGGCACACATGGCTACTACAGGAGGACACTAGAGACCTCCTGGCTCCCTGGTGTCTCAGAAGTTGGCCTCTTATTCTACGTGCCTCCTGGCATCCAGAAGACTGGCTGCTGACCCAGACAGATCAAGTCTGTCCAACCAGGGAGACCCAGAAGGTATGATGTCACTGGGGTTATAAGTTAGGGTCCAAAGAATCTTGGTCTTGGGGCTTGCCTGGTTGGGCAGCTGGCACACAACTTCTTAACTAGGAAGCAGCAGAGATGAACAATACACCAAGTGAATGGCAAACTCAGATTAGCTAGGCACAACTGTGTGACTGTGCCTTTCTCTTCAACTTGTTTTACTAGCTAAGAGTTATAAATTAATTTTAATTTTAATTAATTAAAATCTTTAAAACAGAATTTTAATCCTAACAGTCTGTTCCAAGAGGGAACAAGCTAGTAAAACATGAAGAGTTTTAGCACCAGAAGAAGCATCCCCAGATGATAATTCTTTCATCATGGTGGCCCATTAAATATACACTAGAAAAAAGTCCTTATCTTTTTTATATATAATCCCTTTCCAGTTTCTCAGTGATTGGGAAAACAGGGAAGAGCATGCTAAGAATCACAGGTTTTAATAGGTAGCACAATGGATAGAGTACCAGGTCTGAAGTTAGAATGACTCATCTTCCTGAGTTCAAATCTGACCTTATAGATTTACTAGCTGTGTGACCCTGAACAAGTCACTTAACCCTGTTTACCTCAGTTCCTCATCTGTAAACAAGCTGGAAAAGGAAATGTCAAACCACTCCAATAGAGCTTTGCCAAGAAAAGCCCAAATGGGATCAAAAAGAGACAAACACAATTAACACAACTAAACAATTCAGCCTTTTTAACTGCTGGAATTTTTAAGGTGAGTTTTTGGTCCAAGACAATAAATTCAACCTTTAGAGCAAGAACTAAAACACCACCCATATTGACAATGATGTAAATTAAACCATAAAATAAGAAGTAGTAACACCTCAATGAAAAGATGGTTCCCAGGTTTTCCTTGAAGAGTATAAAAATAGAGATTTGAACCCCAGACTTCAATCCCCAGAAGTCCTTGGCAGTTCCCAGAATTCCCTATAATCTCACCAAAATCCCCACCTGGGCCAAGAACAAAATTTGTATTTAAATTGATTGTAGTGCAGACTTAGGCTTTCTCTGCTTCCGCTTCTAAACACACGCATCTCTCAAGATGTAGAGTAAGTGGCTGTGAATGGGCTATTCAGCCCTAGACACGTGCTTCTCTTATTTTGTATTTTCTTATTTCCTTGATTTATAATGATCTTTAATAAACCTATAAAATATAACACTTTTAGTAGAGAAACTAATTTAACTGTTATAAAAGGCAAAGAAAAAAACTGGTTTCACCATATACCTAAAAGCAACAACAAACATCATTTCACTTCATGGTCCATCTGACGATATAATTTTTTTTAAACCCTTACCTTCCATTTTTGAATCAATATTGTGCATTGGTTCCAAGGCAGAACACCAAAAAGAGCTAGGCAATGGTGGTTAAATTACTTGCCCAGAGTCACACAGCTAGGAAGTATCGGAGGCCAGATTTGAACCCAAAATCTCCCGTCTCTAACTGGTAATATCGTTTTGCAGTAATTGATGAATATGAGCAAAAAACAAACCATGAAAATGATTGCAGACTATGTACCAACAGCTGTAGTAAAGGACAAGATATCCAATAAATTCTATGAAGAACAAGCAGGTTGAGGGTAACTAACAGGTCTCAAACCTCTTGGAGAGTTAAAGGGGTATCTACGTCAGGCATGCAAAGACTTCCCTGGTGGTAGGGCAGATGAGATCAATATGTTCCAACACCTATGAAGGCAGTGGAAGCAGGTGCTGTGGAGTACTTAGAGCTTGGTCAGCCACTGGAGAAGCCAATGTCATTCACTGCATCCCAACCATCACCTCTTGGTGTCATCCTGACTTTTGTCTTGCCACTCAACTTTGATGACTCTGGAAGAGTGAGGGGAGCTAAAGACCATGTACAACTCTGCCTCACTTAACTCTTATCCACGTCTAATGATATTATTTTGGTGCTCTTTGAGTATAAAGGACAACAACCAATCAACCAATAAAGAACTTGACAAGACCCTCCAAATTAAGTCAAACTATACATTAGTGTCATCAATGCAAAGCAAATACAAGAAAGAACTACAAAAAATAATGGAACAGATGGCTCACAATCAAGAAATTAAAGGGAGGAAGACATAGGTGGTTCAATGGACTGGGGATTGGCCTAAAGACTAGATGTTCTGGGTTTAAATCTGTCCTCAGATACTTTCTAATTGTGTGACACTGGGCAAGTCACTTAACCCCAATTGCCTTGCCCTTGTTACTGTTCTTCCTTGGAATCAATACACAGTTTGGATGCTAAGATAGAATGTAAGGTTTTTTGTTTTTTTTTAATAAAATAAAATAAATTGAAGTGGCTAAAGGCCTGTAACTTGCTCAAAAATCTCATGCTTGTGTAAGTAATTTATTTAGGATATACAAAAAGCATTGAACAAAGAAAGCACTGAACATCACCAAAAATAAATTTTACTTTATTTTTTCAGACAGGGAAAAACTGGCGTGGGAGTCATTTTAAAATAAGCTGTCTCTATGCAAGCAAATCAATATAGAAGTATCAAAATCAATATGAAACTAGAACAAAGGATGTAAATGAGAAGACAAATTTTGAAATTACAACTCCAACATGGCCTATTTAAAGAAATTATTGACTCTGAAAAGTGGGAAATGGATAAAAGACATTTCTAGTCTTCTCTAATTCTAAGAGAAATCTACCTAATGTAAAATAGTTGTCACAACAAAGAGGAAGGGGAAAAAAAGAACTTTGATGAAAACATGAGAAGAGAACCAAAAGATTTTGCAGAAAGTTTTTTGAGTCATGTCTTTAGAGTCACAAATTTGATGAAAAGTTGTAAAGAACAGAAGATGCTTTTGTGTTTGCTGATTATTTTTTAAAGCCTTTCAGCTTTATAGAACAAAGCACAGCCCTAAGGGCTCTCCTCAAACAAGGTATCTCTCTAGCATAAGTTAAAGTCATACAAGATTCCTTGATAAATGCAACCAGAGATAACTTTGTTCAATAATCTTCTGAGAATCAACAGCAGGCAAGGCATAGATCTAGGAGACAAAGGCACACCAAAAAGTACTTAGCAACACTGAAGATGTCCTGCACAAAACCCAAAGAGAAAAGGGATTCTCTTTGGTAAAATTCATCAGAAGTGCAGGCTTGTGAATGACACTATACTCATTGTATTGAGACACTCTAAGGCCTCTTCAGTAAATTCTATGATTACTACCAGACCAACCTAGCAAATCATAAAGGAAAATCAAAGGGATGAAGAATGCATTTGGCCCAAATTATGGCATAATGAGTAGCATAGCTGTATATATAGAGATACATCTCTCTCCCTCTCTCCCTCCCTCCCTCTCTCTCTCTCTCTCTCTCTCTCTCTCTCTCTCTCTCTCTCTCTCTCTCTCTCTCTCTCTCTCTCTCTCTCTCTCTCTCTCTCTCTTCTCTCTCTCTCTCTCTCTCTCTCTCCCTCCCTCCCTCCCTCCCTCCCTCCCTCTCTCTCTCTCTCTCTCTCTCTCTCTCTCTCTCTCTCTCTCTCTCTCTCTCTCTCTCTCTCCCCCCCTCCTTCTCTCTCTCCCTCCCTCCCTCCCTCCCTCCCTCCCTCTCTCTCTCTCTCTCTCTCTCTCTCTCTATATATATATATATATATATATATGGATATATATGGATATATATGGATAGTTTATTTATTTTTATTTATATATTTGTGTGTGTGTGTGTGTATCACCTAGGTGGCACAGGAGATAGAACACTGGGTTTGGAATCAGGAAGACTCGTTTTAATGAGTTCAAATCCAGCCTCAGACACTAGTTGTGTGACCCTGGGCAAGTCACTTAACCTTGATTGCTTCAGTTTCCTCATCTGTAAAATGAACTGGGGAAGAAAACAGCAAACCACCCCAGTTTCTTTGTCAAGAAAACTTCAAATGAGGTCATGGAAAGTTGGACATAACTGAAAAGAGCTGAACAATAAGATATTCTGAATGAAGATAAACAATGAGCTCATCTCAGAACGAAAAAGGAATGAGATATTAGGCTATATATCATTGGGGGAAATATGCAACATATTCAATGATCCCAAATTATTACCTTCCACAACAGATATTTTTAAATGCCACTGTTATTCCAATTATGCCTTTAGTTGTGAGTTGAAAATCACAATATATGAAAAGTTACAAATGGCCCAAAGGGCAATAGGAAGACATAACACAGAAGGTAATTGTGCCCTGCCCATGAAAACTTCCAGCCAAACTAACACATTTGCAGCTCATATTGTTTCTATTTCCCATCTCTGCAATTTTGTGCAAGTTGTCTCCAATGCCTCACATGCACCTTCTTTTCTCTGCTTCCTGAGCTTCCTTCAAAGCTCAGCAAGTACCATCTGTAACAGGTCTATACTAATCCTCATGGTTGTTACTACTCACCCCCCAAATTAATCTACATATATTTTGTATTAACTTTTCTGGGTAATTTCCCACACACCAAGAGAATTTAAGCTCCATGAGGTCAAGGACTGAGGTTTTTTGTTTTGTTTTGTTTTGTCTATCATCAAAATTGAATGTAGTGTCTGTCACACAGCAAGTGCTTAATAAATGTTTGTTGAATGAATTATTGGTGCACCACAAACATGCCTGACAGGAAAAGGAAGTAGGCTAATCAATAACAAAAATTGAGGCAACAGAGAGAAGTCCTAAGCATTGCAGTGTTGTCCACAAAATGCTAAAAGAAGCAAAAGAAAAACCTCCGGAGTATCAGGTAGGTCAGTGGAAAAGAATTTCTCCAGATGAGAAGGTTATGAAAGGGTCACAATCTGCCACAGTAGAAGGGGTAATGCTATCGGTGAAGGAGTTCAAAATGAGTATGTTTGGTTAATTATGTCTGCCTTATCACAGAAATCTGTGGGGTGCGATGATATTTCAGGTACAGGCTAGGAAAAAATGTATTCATCATCTATCTGGATCTTTGAGCTTAGAAGATCAAGCTTATTAATGCTAGAGATGACCCCTTTTTGAAAAGGACAGAAGAACATCCTCAATGCACTATGCTTATAAATTACAGATAACCACATAATATCATAATCCATCCCTCCTGTTCAGTTCTCACAATTGTTTTAATGTCAGTATTCACTGTCTCATCCCAGGTCCCTGGAAAATATGTTGCTGCTGAAGTCATTGTCATGGTGCTGTGGTCTAGCCTCAAAGGAACCCCCTTTCCCTTTTTTAATTTTACTTTTATTATCACACAAAACGCATTTCCATATTGGTCATTGTTGTTGTAAGAGCACATTTCACACAAAACCAAAACCCCAAAATAAAACTGTAAATACACTAATAGGAAAGATAGTGTGTTTTGATCCACATCAATCTGACTCCAACAGTTCTTTCTCTGGAGACAGATAGCATTCCCTATCATAAGTCTTTCAGGATGGCCCCTGATCATTGTATTGATGAGAGTAGACAAGTTTTCACAGATAATCATCATCCAATATTGCTGCTACTATGTACAATGTTCTTCCAGTTGTGCTTATGTCACTCTGCATCAGTTCATACAGAGCTTTCCAGCTTTTTCTGAAATCATTCTGCTTAAAATCATTTCTTATAGCACAATAGTATTCCATCACCAACATGTACCACAATGTGTTCAGCCATTCCCCAGTTGATGAACATCCCCCTCAATTTCCAAATCTTTACCACTACAAAATGAGCTGCTAAAAATATTTTTGTACAAGTAGGTATTTCCCCTTTATTATCTCTTTGGGTTACAGACCCAGTAGTGGTATTACCAGATCAAAGAATATGCAGTTTTATAGCCATTTGGGCATAGGAACCCCCATTTCCAAAAAGAGCCAAGCAAGCACCACACAAGTTGTGTGAGTCTATAAAAAAATTAAAAACATGAGAGAAGGAAAAAAGTAGGAGAAACATTGAGAAACATTAAAAGAAATAGGCTTTTTTTTCCCCCCTCCTCACCTTTACCTCATAAAATTCCTTGTTTCCTTCAAGGCTTAGTACAAGCACCTCTTAGTACAAGCACATGGATACATATGTCCCTTAATGTGATTTCCATTAATGAAATTATATCCATTTCTGGTGTTAAGCCAATTGACAGGACAAAGGACTTTGGTAGCAAGAACATTCTTTTCTAGTCTTCAGGAGTTGGGGTTTTTAAGAAGGCAAGAGATGCAGCATTTGCAGAAGCCGTTGCCAGGTTGCATCTCCCCAAGGGTTGATTCCCTGGATGATGGCTATAGGAACTGGGTCTGTAGTAGGGCTACTGGGCTGAGGGTTGGGGTCAGGCACTGGCACTCCCCTAAGCTCTTCAGGTAGGATCTTAGAACTGTCACTATTGGGGTTTGAGGGGAAGTGATGATCCAGAGTATGGCAATCATTTGACTTGCTTAACACATACCATCCCTCTCTCTGCATCTGTCTAGTCTCCCTCCAGCCATCCTGCCCTTTCTTTCTGCTTCAACTAAACTGGCTTATGTGCCCAGTCAGGAATACTTTCTTCCCTACCTATAAATGCCTTATCATAGACTTTTTCTTTAAACTCTTACCTTCTGTGTATGTGCTTTCTATATGCTTTGAATTTTACTTATACAATATAGCCATGCTTTCCTCCAATATTAACTCCTTGAGGCCAGGCATTTTTTCGTTTCTGTCAGTGAATTCCCAATGTATTAAAACAATGCTTGCTCATAAGCACATGCCTAATGAGTGCTGAATGAATGAATGACTAAATGCTGTATATCTTCTGTCTCACTCCTACTTCAACTACCTGGAACCTTGCTAACAGACAAACCATGCCATTTCCATCTTAAATCTAAGGCAGCTCTACTTTAGGTCAATCCATGGAGACTTATTAGCAAATGTACAAGAAAGACATTGTCATAAAGTCTTCAGCAAAATTCTCATTAAGATATAGTAATTAGAAGCAAATTGAAGTCCTCAGTCCTTTCAGGAATATAAGCTTTTCAAATAGAACCCAAAGGACAAACCAAGGCAAGCCTACAGCAGAGAAATGATGTTGAAGTTCAGAAAAAGATGGCAATGACCATGTCTATGGAACTGCTGATTGGCATTTTTTCAGGGTCTCAAGGCTGATAGGAATATAGTATTTTTTCATATATCTGGAAACAGGAATGGTTTTAGATATGGCCTCACTCCAACTCCCTTCTCCTTACAAAAAAAAAGCCTCAGTTTCCCCTTCCCAACTCCATTTTAGACTGAGAGGTTAGGGAATGTATCTAGAAAAGCAAGTACTATCTTATATATACAACACATTAAAGTTTACAAGGGATATCCTTCACAAAAACCCTAAGGTAGGTAGTAGAGCAAAGATTATCCCAATTTTACATATAAGTAACTAGAGTCTGAGAAAAATCAAGTGACTTGCCCATTGTCACAGATACTACATGTCAGAGATTGGATTAAAACCAAAGTTTACTATCTCCATGTTCAGTGCCCTTTCCAATATTCCAGGCTTCCTCTCAACCTTCTTTGAGTATGTTTTAACCAAAGTCCACATCTAGGTAGAATGGTGTTATCCTTCCTTCTTGTAAAGGACCAAAATGGCATCACTATGTTGGGATCAATGGACAGTGTGTTTGAGTGTGGCTCATTAGACCAATAGGAACTTCAGAAAGCTCTACCACAGGTTGGGCACAAATAGTTTACATGAAGATTTGGGATGGAGATGTTTCTGGATTTGGGTATCTCATGTTTCTTTTGAGCTATCTAAATTCTGCTTTACTCATAGGACACAATGTCTTCTTTAATGTGGATACACAATGCTGGATGATCCTATACCAATGTCTAGGTACCAATGAGATAAAAGGACAAGAGGGCAGCTAGATGGCTCAGTAAATCAAGAGCCAGACCTAGAGACAGGAGATCCTCAGAGTTCCAACGCTGGCCTCAGACACTTCCTAGCTATGTGACCCTGGGCAAGTCACTTAATCCCAAATTGCCTGGCTCTTACAATTCACTGGAACCAATATATATATATACAGATTCTAAGACAGAAAGTATGGGTTTAAAAAAAAAGAAACTCTATCTATTGTTCTTCCTCCTATATATATGTAAGTCTAATTGTAGATTTGACAATTTTGCCATTTAAAATTTTTTCATTACACGGACTCCAGAACAATGGCTTCTACAGTAGTAAAGCTTTAGTGTAACTGTCACTCTTTCCGGCAGTCTGCTGTGTAGGTTTATTATTCTTACGTAGTCCTAAAATAGTTTTAGCTATTAATGAATGCAGTAAGTTGTTATTTCCACTACATCTGCTGCTTCAGATATGAGAGCAGTTATCCATGCTAGTTTAGAAGCAAAGGCAGGTGGAAAAGGAGGAGGGGTAGGGATGAGCTATCTGTAATTTTTTTTCCCTCTTAGGAAATAAACATGTATTTTATGCAATTTAATTTTTTAAATTCACTTTCAAAAGTCCAAGGGGGCAAGGATTTATTTCATTCTAAGTGATTCTATTCACAAAAAAGAGGTGAAAATTCAGTTAAATACCTTTCCCAAAATCTTTAATTATTTCTTCTAATTGAGGTATTGTTGTTTAGTTGTTTTCAGTCATATCTGACTTTTCATAACCCCGTTTGAGGTTTTCTTGGCAAAGATACTAGAGTGGTTTGCCATTTCCTTCTCTGGATCATTTTACAGATGAGGAAACTAAGGTACACGGGTTTAAATTACTTGCCCAGGCTCCCACAGTTGGTAAATGTCAGAGGGCAGATTTGAACTTAGGAAGAGGAGTCTTCCTGACTATTTGTGGAATTGACATCCTATCCACTGTGCCACCTATCTAAACAAATGACTAGGCTCCAAAAGAAACCCTGAATGCCTGTTTGATGCTTCCTCTCATCCTTTATGACTACATTTTAGCCAAAGTCCATGTCTGAGACTTAATGTCCATTGGTGTGGTGGAGTCACCTCAAACCAGTTCATAACTCCAAAGGTTAAATTTTGAGCATTTACCTCTTACAAATTGGCAAACACTACAAATCAATGCTTATTGTTCTGTTGAGGGTCTATACTTAAGAATGTGATAGAGAAAATGTTAATAATGCAGATTAAACTTTAAAATGTGTCATACAGGGGCAGTTAGACTGAGAGAGCCAGGCCCAAAGATGGGAAGTCCTGGGCTCAAATCTGGCCTCAGACACTTCCTAGCTGTGTGATCCTGGAAAATTCACTTAACCCCCATTGCCTAGTCCTTACCACTCTTCTGCCTTGGAACCAATACTTAATATCCATTTTAAGTCAGAAGGTAGGAATTTCTTAAATAAAAATTTGTCCTATGTATTTTTTTCTTAAGAGCTGGTTGTTAAAAACTTAATACTACACTAATATATTATCATGATGCAATGGTGGTTCCGACCTTCACAGGGTCACACAACTATGTCACCAGAGTGTAGACTCTAGATGCTGAAAAGCCTTCAAGTATCTATCAATAAATAAGCACCTACTATATTCCAGAAGTTATATTAGGTACAAATAGAAAAAATGAAATAATATAGCAATGAATTGTTTGCCTGTTGTAAGAGGAGCAGCCTCTTGAGAAAGAAGTTCTTGGTGAAAAAGTTGTCCAATGGGTTATTAAAATTTTTGCCACATCAACTCAAAAAGATTGTGAAGCAGGAGTTCCTCATTTTCGAGGGACCCCTTTGGCAATCTGGTAAAGCTTATAGACCCTCTCTCAAAATAATGTTTTAATGCATAAAATAAAATACATATGATTGCCAAGGAAGTCAATTATATTTAAATGGCTATCAAAATTTTAACTATTTGTTCATGGGCCCCAGGATTTTCAAGTGTGAAAAATCCTTAGTCTAAAGAATAATAGATTTGCAGTCTATATCCCTGTGTTCAGGGTATCCACAGATCTTTCAGAGTAGTACTAACTTTTCAGAATTTAAGGGGAAAAAAAACAAGTCAATGGAGGTAGGAAATATACCCAACAGTTTAACCTTCCCCTCTCCTCCTTTCTTCAGACACCCTCCCAATTCCTGCCAAGAATTTGCAATAAAACCTATCAAATGGGGAAGAGACAGATAATATTTTGCACACAGTGGGCACAAAACAGTGTTTGTTACACAAATGAATGAATGAATAAATAAATATTTACTGTAGACCATCTCACTCACTAACTTGCAATAGGACTCAAGATTTAAAGTTGCTACTTGTTACCTCAGAAGACAAAAAATCCCAATCTCGCAACTTCATGCTACAAATTAATCTAAATTCCTCCACCTAACAGAAATAGGAGAAGTGCAATTTAAATTCCAATCTGAACATCTTCTCAGGGCTCCAGCCTAATTGACGAGACACACGATTTCAGATAAGAAAGTGGAAAGTTGAAATTCCTTTTGTGTAATCACTTTGGCAATATGGCACAACAGCAAGAACACCGGACTTGGCTTTGAAAAAATCTAATTTGCATTCTATTTCTGACATTAAAACAATAGGACCACAGGACTGAGAACCGAAAAGGGAATTTATCCAATTGTTTTACTGATTATCTGTATGAACTTGGGGAAATCACTTTATCATCTGATCCTGTTTCCTTATCTGTAAAATATCAGGAAGCTTTTGAAAATAACTTCTCATGGAGGTAGCATAATTGGATAGATTCAGAATCTAAAGTATAGATTAACAAACTAGTCTAAACTGGAGAGATGTCTCTATTAGAATCCTACAAAACAGTCCTAAATTTTGCTCAATATTTTTATCGACAACATATAAGGCAAACTTACCAAATTTGCAGGTGGCACAAAGCAATAAAAGAACAGTAATATGATGCTCAATGATCCATCACATGACTACTAAGCATGGATGTTCCAAAAGGAACACAGTATTAAGTCTTCTTTTCTAAATTTTCTTTCAATTATCACATATCAGGGATCATTTTAACTCCCATCTCCTATACAAATCACTGCCATATCTAGTATCTTGCCATAATTTCTCTCATGTATTCTAGACCTGAATTGCCAAGTCTGCAGAATATCTCCACCTGGATGTAGCATCAGAATTAAAACTCAACATTTCTAAAATGGAATTTCTTATCCTCATACTCATTCATCCTCCTAAAGTCCCTCTTTCAGTCGAGTTCATCACCATCTTTCCAATCACCTTGAGAGTCATCCTGAACTCTTCTTCATAATACTTCTCCCATGTGGTAAGCTGAAAAGTCTTGTCAATTCTACCTCCATAGCTTCCTTCATACCAGTCCCCTTCTCTTGAATCTCAGGACCATGACCTTGATTCATCTCCTGATTGCCTCTGGCCTAGATGATCCTGATAGCTTCCTGCTTGGGCTTCCTGCTTCTGGTCTCTTTCCTTTCTGATCTATTCTCCACAAAGCATCTAAAATAATCTTTTTCAGGCATGATATAACAATGTAAATTCCCCTATTCAGAATTTTTCAGGGGCTCCTTACTGCCCCCAAAAGAAAATACAAACATTTCAGTCTGGTATTTAAAGCTCTCCAAAATCTAACTCCAACTTTTTCCTACTTGTTTTATATTACTTCCTTTCTATACAAAGATATGGCAATAAACAACCACCTAAAAAAACAAACATCAAAGCCACAGAACACTCGTTATCCAATGAGAGGGCTGGACTAGAAAATCTCTAAGACACTTTCCAACTCTAACATTTTATGATTCTGTAAAACTGAGATGATTTTTTAAAAATATGCAGTAACCTCTAAAATCGTGTGGGTGTTTAATTTTAGTTTAAACCTGACTTTGGAATTAGTAAGGAAGACAGATATATGGATTGAACTGGGAGCTCTATAAATAATAACTGCCTGCAGAAACCTCTACATCTAGGTGTAATCCAAAGGGAGAGGGACCATATATTATTTTTATACCTCTTTTCTTTATTGATTTGAACATCACAGACTGAGAGGCTCTTGGATCAATTGTTATCATTATGAATTGGCTCAATTTTACCTTTAAATCTCAGGTCAATAAATTTGTTAAAAACCACTTACAAACTCTTTTTAAACAAGCAAACAGCTTTATACCAAGTTTTAAATATGCCAGGATTCAAAACACAAAATAGCTTGCCTGACCAAAATAAAACAAAACTGATCAAAGAAGGATTATACATTTTTCTGTCAGAGACTTTTTGATAATCCAAAACCAACAAAATGTCCTCAGAATACTAGAGCAAGGAGATTAGGGGAACAAAAGAAAGGACAGGCCCAATCCTACCTATAAAACAACAATTCAATAATCGGAATGAATTGGAAAGGGTTGGGAGGGATGCTTGTGTAATTTAATAAAAAATCTGAATACAAAATATGTTCATGAAATGCAATATTTTTCCTTATCACTTTTTTTACATTTAAATTTATTTCTTTGTCTGTTACATTAAAATTCCCAGGTAACTCTATCCTTCCCTTCCCTGTCCTGCCCTCATGAGAAAAGGCAACATTTCACCAAAAGATATATGTATATATAAAACTCTGTCTTGATTATTTCTATAATTCTTTCTCTAGAGGAGGACATACACAAGTCATTCTTCAAATGATATTTCTGTCACTGTATGTAACATTCTCTTGGTTCTTACTTGTTTCACTCTTCATAATTTCATGTAGATCTTTCCATGGGTCTTTTCTAAATTAATATCTGTTTATCATTTCTTATGGTGTAGTAGTATTCCATCACAATCATATGCCACAACTTGTTTAGCCATTTCCCAATTGATGTATAAATCAAACTAGGATAATAAAGGTTTATGGAGTAAAGAGCTAGAGGGGACTTAGGTTAATGATTACATAAAAATGATTTGTAATGTATATATAAGTTGTTAGCGTGCAAAGAGGTTCCAGTTTTTCTAAATGCTTTGTTTTTGGAAAATATAATGCTATGCCTCACTTTGGAAAACTTTTAAATGTATAAATACATATGCGATCTTTCCAATAGCTATTTCCTAACATATACCCAAACATTTGTCCCCAAAGTTAGTTTAATAGCTTAAACATAAAGGAAGAACATTTCATTTTAATGTGATGATCTGACACAAAAAATGAGCCCAGGATTTCGTTCCTTCTCAATGTTGACTTTATTTACATTTTGTAGTTAGAAAACATAATTATTATATGTGTGTAATCATTATACTGTATAATTGTGTGTAAGACATGAAGTTTTAAAAACTTTTAAATTTAACATTGTTTCCACTTGTATTATTCTTGTAGTTCAGTTTTCCTTACAGTTCAAACAAGTCTTAAAATAATTAAATTACCATTTACCCTGTACCTACTAGGTGCTATGCACTTCCAGGTGCAGAGGATACAAAGACATGAAACAAAGCAACCTACTGAAGGAGTTTTGCATTCTACTAGAGTAGACTAATATATGCACAGATAGTCAAAGATATGCAAAAAAAGGAACACTAAATTGGTCAAGAGATAGATAGATGGATGAATGGAGAAAGAAGGAGAAAGAGATGGATGGATGAATGCTGAAAGTGGCATTCACAATTGCCAGAGATTAAGAAAAAACTCATGAGGGAGAAGGGGGTAACATTAAGCTAAACTTTGAAGGAAAGGCAATATTCCAAGTCATGTAAATGAGGAGGAAATATATTCTGAGGATGGGAGAAGCCTGCATAAAAGGCATATAGAGATGGAATGTTGCATGTGAGAGACAGTAACTAGCCAGTTTGACTGTATTAGGGTGGGGAAGAAATGATGTGTATTATTCACAAAAGTAGCCTAGAGACATTTAAGGGTTTAGAAGAGTTATGTATTTTATTCTAGAGAGAAAAGGAATTTGCCACTAGAGATTTTGGAGAAGAGAACTGATATGATCTGACTTGTGCTTTATAATGGCATTTTGGCAGCTTTGTAGAAGATGGTTTCTCTGAATTCTTTATGGTATAATTATATTTCATTAAATTAATATGCCATCATTGTTCAGTTAGTCCTCAATTTCAGAGCATATTTTGTTTCTAGCTTTTCACTACTAAAAGCAATGCTACTACGAATAGTTTTTATACACAGTTTTTCCTTACTGATATTTTCAATGTCGAAGAGCACGAATAATTTCATAAATTTTCTTGCATATTAGAATATTTTCCTGAATACGTAAACCAATTCACAGGTCTACCAATAGTGAATTTGCACACTTCTGTTCAAAGAACAATGACCTTTTACATTTTATCCATTCTTTCCAGTCAGTTAGTCAATAAGTATTAAGTACCTACTACACGTCCAGGCACTCTTCTAAACAATGGAGAAATGTGCAAAAAAAAAAAAGGAAAACACACACACACACACACACTTCAAAAAAAATTTGTCCCTGCTCTCAAAAAGTTTATAATCTAATTGGGGAGACAACATGCAAGCCACAAACAAACAAGATGTAGATGATAATCTGAGGGAAAGCACTAATATAAAGTGGACTTGGACTTCTAGAAGATATAATTTTAGTTAGGACCTGAAGAAAGTCCTCCGCATGATTGGTGTGAGGTGAGAGCTCAAGGTTGTTTCAGTTTGAACTTCTTGTATTATTGGTGATTTCAAATGTTTTATGAGGTTACTGATAGTTTTATCTCTTCTTTTGAAAACATCTCATACCATTAAAATATAAACTGATCTTTTAATTCAGGTATTTTATTTATTATCCTAAAATTTTGTGCATTACATTAATTCATGCTTTGTCAAAAAGGATTAAATATATTTATATATGTCAATAAGAATTTGTCAAATGTCAAAAAGAATTTGCTCTTTGAATGTATATAATTAAATGTATATGTTAATGTATATAATGTATATATTAAATGTGTATGTCATAGACATTTAAAGAGCAAATTATTTTTGACAAATATTAACATATATTGCTCCTACCTTTATTTGAAACCCGAAGTTCAAAAATCATACAGATCCCTTTCACATATATTACTTACCTAGACCCAGCTTCTCCATCCTGGGCTCAAACGAATGACTTTTTTGGATCTAAGTGCTGGACTTCATATGAATCACTATTAAATTTGATCTTATTAGATTCACCCCATCATTGCATCCTGTGGAAAACCATTAAAAAATTAACCTGCCTTTTAACATCTTAGCTGTTCCTCCCAGCATTGTTTTATCCTTAAATTTGATAAGGATACTCTTCCATATCCAAATTATTGACTTTTTAAAATGTTGGGTAGAACAGGACCAAGGATAGAGACAGACCTCTACACCTCTCCACTAAAGAATTTCCTATAATATCCCAGAATATCATATTCTGGGTAAAAAGGAAAACTATATTTAAATATATATATATATACATGCATGATATTACATTGTCTGTGTAATACAAGACTCATTTGCACAAGACTCCTTAGTGGTAGAGAGAATGGCAACATCACCCTGAATCCCTGTGAGAGAGGCAAAGTTAGCATGAGAGCTTAGGAAAGAATATCCTCCACATTCAACAGAATGGTTGCAGACTCTCCTCAGGAGATATCTAATAAGAGAACAAACTATGGAATGCAAATTCACAGAGGAAAGCTCACTTCTAAATTTATTCCTGATTTCCAGCTTGCTATATTAGAGACTGGGAAATTTTCCTTGGTTGAGACTGAGATCTCCCTTTCAGCTGAGCTGACACTATTTCACTTCCAGTGGGAGAGCACAGTAACTCTTTGTATTTTCCAATATATTCAAATCCTTTGCTTTATGTTTGCTATCTGCTTTGAGTAAATGAATTTACTAAATAACCACTACTGATGGAACTTCTTATATAATTAACATTTGGTAGGAAGGGTTCAAGATTGAGTACCATCCTGGGCCCCCTTTTCTTAAGGGATCAAAATCTGCCTTGGAGAGGGATGGTCAAGATTTCAGAGATACATACTTATGCTTCCTGAGAGGAGCATTTAGACAATCCACGTGACATACGAAATCATCATGGGCAATTACATACTAGTGACTAGTGCTTTTAGGTACTGACATTCAAGAAGACACATTAGGATCTGATACTTTGCTGTCATGATCGGAGAATCTGATTCTCAGACATCTCCTAGAGCAAAAAGTCTAGCCACTATGTTTCACTGCACTTCCCACTCTCTGGTTACCTTTTCCACAGCATTGCCCCCAAGTTCTTATACCCTTCTCTGCCATCCCACCTCCCTCCAGTTTTGGAACCAATAGCCAATTAATCTAATGATCAATTTGACATCATGCTCCTAGATGGAGCATGTCAATCTATTCTCCTTTCATCTCTCCCACTATCTCTTTAATTTCCCACACCAAACTACCCCTCCTCCCTGGCAACCACTCCTGTATGTGTGTTGTCTCCATCATTAGAATGTAAGCTTTTTGGGGTCAAACTTGTCTTTGCTTTGTATTTGTGTTCTGCCATTTAGCACAGTGTTAGGCATAAAATAAGGATTTAATAAATATTTTTTCATTCAATTATACAAGTCCAATTGCTCAGCCTGGCCATTATGACATGCCACCCAGCTGATTAGCAGTGCTCTGTAACAGCTGACTGAACTCTATGGTTTCTGCCTGTCTCTAAAGAGTCCTACAGTTTCAGGATCCAGTTCATGGTAAATAACATTGTTCTACAGAAAGGAGGAGAGAGCAAACAAGACAGAAGATTTGACACCATCTCACCACTGGTAACATGATCCCAATAAGCAATAGGCTAACCAAAAGAGTTCTAAATAATAAGCAGCCCTTTGTTTCCTGACACCATGACAAAATCTGTTTACATGAGCAACAACAAAAAGATATTTCCTAGAAGATGAAGATGGGAGCTCCTGCTCTCTAAAATGTTAAGTAAAATTGTGTATAACTTCAGCATCAAAATCTAAATTCTTAGACCCTTGTGATCTTTTAAAATATTATCATGTAAAAGGTATATAATTTAATTGAGCAAAATAAAAGGTTATATATATATATGTCTTCGGAAATGTAAATATTCAATTATCTAAACAGTTTTCGTTATAAAACTAATTGAATTGTGAATGTATCTACAGAGTTGTGGTTTTAATTTCTCTCTTTAAAGCAAAAATCTAAGGATTAGAAAAGACAAAACTCTGCTCAATATAATTTTAAAGATGTAAAGAATTATCTAATCTGGTACCCTCAATTTACAGAAACCCAAAAGGCAAGAAACAACTCACAGCCAAACATCTAGTTAGTTGTACATACCCATTTATTTTATTTCATCTCCCCTACTGAACTCCTTAAGGGCAGGACCATAATATTCTATTTTGCTGTGCATTGTTTAAAAAATAGTTTTTTTAAAGGAAGGGATGTAGTCTAGAGGGGGAGGCTTGAACCCCGAGGTATGGAGAATGTAGAATGACTGGTAGGTAGCGAACCATTAATAAGTATTTGTCAATTGAAAGTTTCTAAGAAGGGAAGTATCTGTGAGCTTTACCAGATTACTAAAAGGATCTATGCACGTGCACAAAAAAGATAACCCCTAATTTGGAAGTGACCTTATTAGCTCTAGTTTATCTTTAGGAATGTCTAACCTCTTAATTTTAAAAACTTTTTAAATTTTTACCTCAAAAAATACTCCACAAAATAGGAACAGATCCTAGAATTAAAAGTTCACTCTACTCAATGAATATCATCAAAAAAGGTACCATCACTCGGGAGTCTACAAGAATGTTCAACCAATAGGAAACAGGTCAAGATAATCAGTCCCTCCAAAACAAGCAAAGTTAAGACTGTTACTGGGGCAGATAGGTGGCTCAGTAGAAAGAGAGCCAGGACTAGAGATGGAAGGTTCTGGGTTCAAATATGGCCTCAGATACTTCCTAACTGGGTGAACCTGAGCAAGTCACTTAATCCTAACTGCCTAGACCTTAGCACTCTTCTACCTTGGAACCAATACTAGGTATTGACTCTAAAAGAAAAGGTAGCAGTTGTTGTTGTTTTCTTTAAGAATATTACCGAGATTCTAATGGGCACACGTAGGACTATACTAATGATAAGGGTAGGAATAGCAAAGGCAAGACATCTGGGAGCAATGCTTGAACATCATTTAGGGATTAGACACCTGTAGGTGTCATGGGGAATGGGAGCAGAAGGGCCTGTGTTGCCTTCCAGAAAAAAAGGAAAACAGGCTATATAGATAGCAAATCAATTCTGCAAAATTTAGAGTTCGAGCTCTAAATATTCTACAAAGTACTTCCATATTTCTTCTACATTATTCTACTATCCTGGAAGACTGAAAGAGAGAAAGGATGGGGGAACAACAATTACTTACATCAGTTTCTGCTAAGGTTTATGTTCATACGTCTCTGACATGTGGCAAAGGCTGAACAGATGGTAAATGAGCCCTGCAAGCACTCAAGACCCATAAGTAGGCATATATGGAGCAATGGTTTTCCCTGAAACAATCCCTAACTAAAAATCCATCAGCTCAAATGTTGTCAGGACCTCTCCAGGAGGGAAGAAGATCCAATAATAAGTTTTAAAGTTCCAATTCCTGAAGGTGAGTGATGATAAATTAACAATCAAATTGGGTATGAATATACCACCAAAAGTTAAGAGGTCAAAGGGGCCAATATCTACATAATTATATTAGGTTGCCATGTTTGCACAGCCCGTGATTTCCATGCCTTCATTTATCTATATATGACAACAAATATTTAACAACTATATACCTAATACTGTGCTAAGTACTGGGAAGGCAAAGACCAAAATGAAAAAAAGCCTTCCCTCAAGGAGTGTACATTCCAATAGAATGTATGAAAAGTGGCTAATGTAAAAGGCAAGAACACTGGAATACACATGCCAAAAAAATAATAATAATCAAATGCCTATTTAATAAAAGGTAAGAGGAACTTTCCAAAAACAGAGGCAAGTCTAATCCTTTTAGAACTTGGTAAGGACCTCAACAGAAATAGTATATTTGAAGGAGAACCTAAGGTACAGCTGAAGAGGGGTAGAGATGGGACTTAAGATTGGTTCTCCCACACCAGGAGAGTATATTAGATGAGAAGAAAAGGCAGCTGGTAAAAATAGATCTTGATAATTATTATCCTCATCACTCCCATAGAATTATGGATAAAGAGTATATCTTAGACACATTATTAGTTTTACTACCCTGACCTTTCAGACAAGTCTTAAGACTAAACACTGAAATATTTTTTTAAGACTAAAAACTAAAATAGTTTTAGACTGGCATTAATACATGGAGATTCCTCATCAAAATTTCTCCACTCAGAGGGGGTGGGGAAGCTAGGTGGTTCAGTGGATAGAGAGCCAGACCTGGAGATGGGAGGTCCTGGGTAAAAACATGGGGTTCTATTTATACATAAATCATATATATATATATATACATATATATATACATAATCCATACATTTATGTACTTATATATAAATGCATTGAATTATAATAATTAAATTCGAATACAGAATATATATGTTGGGATTTACATATAAATATAACCCATAAATCAATCACCCTACAGTTACTGGATAGTCATTCATTTATTACCCTCTAAATGTATTTATGTCTAAAAAAGCAAGCAAAAAACACATCTGTAGGTATAATTTTTGCATGTCTGATTATGACTCACTTCAAAAGTCAAAGGAATCACCAGTCTTACAGAAGGGCTGTCAGAAAATTTCATATTAGAAAGACAACTTTGAATCAAGAATAGCAGTTATAGAACAAAAGCTATTTGATTGTCCATAGAAACTGAAAATAAAACAAGATTAAATTTATAACCACATGCTTATAAAAATCCCTGCAATCATGAGTTTTTAACTAAACCACTAAGGTCTTCTATATTTAACTTGCCTATAATAAAAAAATATTCTAAGTCCAGTAGTATCCATTAATATCCATGTTCTACAGAAATATATAGATTTTAATAAAAATATCTACTCATAACATTTAGGAGAATAATTTTACTTGCCATCAATTCTTATAATAAAAGGGAATAAAATATATGCACATTTTACTACTACTGGTTTCACTTTCTTTTTAATTCCCCTCTATTTTCTCATGCCTAAAAACGTCTGTATTATTATGGGATTGATGGTAGAATAAGACAGCAATTTACCTGGCTCTCCCAAACCCACCTCCTCCTCAAAATAACTGAAATAGATAAATAAATAAATATATAACATCTCAAGGTGAATTTTAGAGTGGCACAAATAATTAAAAGTCAGGATAAAACAGTCGTCTGGCCAAAGAAAACTTGGGGAAATATTAGAAAAGCTCTGACCTCCTGTGGTGGTAGACTGGTCAGGGTAAAGTGAAAACACTTCTGCCAAGTGGACACCTCCAAGTCAACAAACAACAAGTCCTGGGAGGGCATCTTTATCCATGGAAGCCTTTGCTTCAAAAGCTTTTGCCTCAGAGATTGGGAAGGGGAGCTCAATCAGGAGATTTCAAAGTTCTTCTGCTAGTACCACATATAGGGTCCTTGCATTTCCTAGGCAAGGTCACAAGGCTGTGGCTGTCTATAAGGAGGAGTAAGTACCCATTGAAGAGTGTGGTGGTAGAGGTGAGGAACCCTGCTGGCTATGTTTACTCACAGGAGAGCACTATCCTTGGTTTCACTTCCAGGGCAAAGAAACCATAGGAAGGAAGAGTGTCTGGGGCCCTGGTCATGGCTCAGGGGCAAAGAGGAACGAATGAGGTCACTAATAGACCAAGGCATTAGCCAGAGAAGCAGTGACCACACCTGGTCTTGGATCATAGAACACTGTAAGAACCAAAAAAGTCAAAGATCTCCAGATAAAACTGAGAAAACAGTAGCCTGAAAAACCTAACACTTGAGACATTATCTCCCACAGCCTGAGAAAAGAGCCCAGTCCTAACATAAAGTTAAGAGCCAAGAAATAGAATGTTAAAAATAATAAGAAAACAACAGAGAAAGAATATGATCATGTAAGATTAAAAATAAAATCCAATAACTCCAAATATTATATTTTATAAGATTTATTCATAATCACTTGAAGTAGAAGAAATAAAAGAACACAAATAAAAGCCTAAGTAAAAACATACATAGGTAAACTTTCCTGCCAAGCTCTCACCCCCAGCCTCCATGGCCACGTCCTCAGAGAAGAGAGAAAAATGGCGGAGCTACACAAAACTTATATCCTCCCTATGTAAGAACATAGGTAAACATGTAAATGGGATGCTGGAACTTAGAATCCTGGGGTGAAAAATCTAATTATACAATCATAGATAACTAATATGGTGATAAAGAGGATTAGGGTTCAAACTCAAAAGACAATGGAATCAAAATATGTATAAAGCTTCAAAGAAAAAATGTTAAAAAATCATAAACCCAAAAATAGTTCTTAGAAGAGCTTAAAAGATATTTTGAAAATTAAATAAGGGAGGTTGAGGAAAAATCAAGGAAAAAATGAATAATCAAAAAAATATGATAAGAAAGTCAATCAATTATAAGGAAATCCAAAAACTTACTGAGGAAAATAACTCCTAAAAATTAGAATTGGACAAGGGAGGTTAATGACTTCATAAAACACCAAGAAATATTAAAACACATCAAAAGAATGAAAAATGGACTATCTAATTAGAAAAACAACTGACCTTGAAAACAGATCAAGGAAAGATAATATAAGAATTGTTGGACCAAGTGAAAGTTATAATTTAAAAAAGAGTCTAGAAACCATATATTAAGAAATTATTAAGGAAAATTGCAGTGAAGTTTTAGAACTAGAAGGTAAAATAGACATGGGGAAAAAGTCACTGATCACCACCTGAAAGAGATCCTAAAATGAAGACTCATTGGAACATTATAACTAAACCTCGAAGTTTTCAAGTCAAAGAGGAAATACTACAAACAACTAGAAAGAAACAATTTTAATATTGTGGAGCTACAGTCAGGAAAACACAAGATTTAGAAGGTACTTCATTAAAAGACCAAAGGGCATAGAACATGATATTTCAAAGAGCAAAGTATCTGGGTTTGTAAATAAAAACAACATGCCCAGCAAAAATGAGTATATCTATGTAGACAATAACCAATTGTAGAAGGCATCTCCATTTCCTTGAGTTGCGAGGTGGGTGGTGACTAACTTTCACAAAACATGAAAAAAACTAACACATACATACCAAATCTCCCCTGTTTTAAGTGTGAATTATCTAGTTTGCCAAATAAATCACAAAAGATATCATGTAATCACAAAATCAAAAAGTATATTCCCAAAGAGCTCATTCTCCTTCTCCTTAAACCTGCCCTTTCCCCCTCCTTCTAATGTCACTATTAATGTCTGTAGCATTATTATTCATTCATTTCCCTAAAGCCTCTATACCTTTTTAGACTGTTCTATATATTTCCTTCCCATCCTCAACTACTGAAATATACTTAACTTTTGAAGCCAACTCAAATACCCCCTCCCCCAGTAAGCCTTTCCCTGATCTCCTGTTTGGCAAAAACCTTCCCCCCTCAGACCTCTGAGAGGTGAGATCCTTTAATTCCATTATCATGAAATAGTGTCCTTCTAGAGCCAAAAAACTAGAAATATGTGGAGAAAGTAAGTCAAATATCTCTTTTAACATATCTTTAAATAATGTCTTAACAAATGACCAGAAAAAAATGTCCCAATACCATGAATATCATGAGCTCTGTCTGAAAAATATATGTATGTATATATATATGTGTATATATATAGCATTATTTCCTGAAAGCTGACCTCAATAAACTAGCAAGAAGTACAAGTTAGAAGCAATGATAAATTATAGTTTTCAGTTCTTTTAAAAAACAGATTCATAATTAGCTGGAGTAAGTCACTTCATATTCTAGGTTTTGATTCCCTTCCTCATTTTGAAAATGGAGGGGTTGAGCTAAATGACCCTCTGATAGAAACTCTGTGATACTGTACATGACATTTTTCATTATTAAAATGATAAAGATAACCAATATGTACAAGATACATTTCCTGATATCCCTATATGGCATAATAGTGTGGGAGGGTGGAGGTATAGCAAGGGATCAGGAGGAGAGAAAAAAATAAATCTTCATTACAGTTGGAATTTTAAAAATACACAATATACTTTCCAAATCCCTTTCATATCTCCCCACCTAAGAGGAGTTTTTAAGTTTAATTTGTGATTCTCTCCACTGAAGGAAATCTGTATTCCAAAGTAGAAATAGACTGGGAAACCATCAGCACCAATATCATCATCCTTAATGAAGCACATCCCCTTAGATAATAAAGGTCAGAAAGCAGATTTAGCTAGGAAAATGGAATTAGTAATCACAGAACGACAGGAGTCAAAGCAATAAAGGACCTTAGAGATCATTTTATCCTACAATTTCATTTTAGAGGGGAAAACGGAAGCAGAAAAATGGAGAAAAGAGCACCAACATAACCTAGAAAAGTACCAAGGCATAATGGCTCAAACAAATGAACTAGATATAACAAAATGTTATATATGGTTCAGTCATTAGGATTTGGAGGATGGAGGAGGTACCTTAATCTTGAAAGATATTTAGCCTTAGGAAGAAATAATAGAAGGTGAGGTTTTACCCCTAAGTAATTGGGCCAGTCAGCCTGTTGCTGCTGACATTGCAATCTGATTCTCAGATCTTTACAGCAGCCACCCTCTGTCTTTATACACCCAAAGTTCCCATAAAACGAGCAATAAACTATTTATTTTCCTCTTCCCCAAGTGTGAACTCTGAAGGGAAACCTTTGTTGAGCCAACAGTGCATTCAGTTTATAGAAGCACTATGGGTAGTAAGGATAACAATGAAGTTGATGTCAGAAAATATAACTATGAATATCAGCTCTGCCACTTCCTATGCTAACTTCCACCTCCCATTTCTTCCCTTCAGATTTTTTCATCTATAAAGAGAAGGCATTAAGATCAAATGATCTTTAAGGTCCCTTTCTTAATCTCATGGTCCTGGGACAACTACTTCCATTTCCAAAGAAAGTTATTCTTAATTTTCTTTTTGCAAGATAAAGTTCTATAAAATGCAGGTGTGACGTGTGAAAAAAAATCTATTTCTTGAGTTCAGCAGGGTTTCTAAATTTTCCTCTACTCCCTGAGATAATAGTGCTTACATGCTCTTTAATAGAGAGATGAAGCTGTGGACCCATCATAACTAGGATGCATGGGTTGAATTGGTAAGAATACTAAGTTTTCACTGTATCATCTGCACTTTTTTTCTAATCTTCTTTGTGACATAATAGAACACTTTTATGAATGAACAGGAAAAAGGAATACCTTCCTTCAATCAGTACCCAATAATCTGAAAATAGGATGAGCTACAAAGGAGTTTCCTTAACATCTAACAAATGTTAAATCAGGGAAATATGTTCAAAAGTATCTGCCACTGTTATTGGAAGAGGTCTAACAGTTCAAACATGAAAAAAGATACAGCTAAACAGATATTGACATATATTATTAAGCTATATAGAGATATCAATGTAGATAGATGATAGATATAGAAATGTAGGTAAAAATGTAAGATATAGGTATAGGTGGATATACAGATTATATACTATTTTGAGTAAACATAGACCTGCTTGATGCAATCAACAAATATCATCAACTAATCTGGGTGTCTGGAGTACCTTATCTAAAGAATCTGGAAATCTCTCTTCCATTTGGGCTTTGTTAGACATTGTAAATCTCGAAATTTCTCAGACTTGTGAATGTTAAAATTTTCCCCATTGGGGAATTCTCAATTGGAACAATTCCCTACTGGGAACATTCCACATTTGGATGTGAGAACTCTACTTGGATCAGAAATGGGAGGACCTCTGCTCCACCCGTACTGGGACTGCTTTGGGGGAGAGAACTCCTTGCTAAACAATGAAAGTACTTTAACCCATACTTATAATGAGGCAAAAAGTTCTTTAAGCCATGCCTATTTTTAGAAGTAATACAAATGGGGTGCTAAGTACCTATTAAAGGTCAGGCAACTTGTAAACTTGCCAGGAGCAAAGAGGTGAAAACTTATTCAGAAGTTTTTCTGGTTCAAACTTACTAAAGGGATTAGTCGACCCAGTAGTGAATTCAGAATGGGCCGTCCCTTGGAAAACATCTACTGTGATTGGTAGATGGAAGAACTTAGGGGAGGTGACATAGGAGAAAACCCCCTATATAAGAAAGATACTTTTGGAGGAATCCTTTGAGGAAGATCTCTAAGGAGGCTCTGGAGAAGGGAAGCTCTTGGAGGACAATCTCTAAGGAGGTCTCGCTGGAGCTCCTCTGAGGGGACTCTGTCCCTCTGGAGGCTCTGGAGAGAGGCCCTTTGAAACAGTCTCTGGCTGAAAGACTCTTTGAGGAGGACTCTGGCTGGAACTCTCTCTGAGGAGACTCTGTCACTAGAATCCTTGCTTAGACAGACCTTGTGGTGAGTGATAAAAGACTGACTGACTGATCTCTCTCTCTTAAGACTCACGTCTAGGCCATCTTGGCTTAAGGCCCTTCATACTTATTTCCTTTTTCTCTCTTTCTCTCTTTCAATTCCTCATTGTATTATTAATTAAAATCTCTATAAAACCCAGTTGACTTGGGTATATTCATAATTGGGAATATTTCCCTGGCGACCACCTTATATTTGATTTAAAACAAGACACTGTAATGAAAACATTTTCTGCGGTCACAAATTTACTCACCCACTCTTATATCTACTACAATTTAAGTCTTCCACTGTTTTAATCACTACAGTTTACAACCTCAACCATTTTAACTCTTTTAAATATAACAGTTTATGGCATCCATTTTAACTCTTACAGTTTATGGCTCCCACTCTTT
Source organism: Monodelphis domestica (assembly GCF_027887165.1). NCBI lineage: Eukaryota > Metazoa > Chordata > Mammalia > Didelphimorphia > Didelphidae > Monodelphis > Monodelphis domestica. The sequence continues at coordinate 429,651,406 of NC_077228.1, read as the reverse complement.
TAAATGCTACAACATACATTATTAATTATGGCAAATATCTTAGAAGAGATATAGATATAATCACACTAATTTCTCCCATTTCTAAACTCTTAGGGAATTTATCAAAACTAAAAAATGTAGTATTTGAAACACTTAAGTAGTGATTTAAAACAACATCTTAAATAACTGATTGATTTAAAAACAGTTATTAAAAACCTTATTTTGTACAAAGCACTAGGCTAAACACCAAGAATATAAATTGCAAAGCAAGACAGACCCTATGCGTTTACATCCTAATAAAGAAAACATCAAATATAGATGGTTTAAAAAGTACAAATCAAACTGAAAGTACTCAGGGTCCTCAGGGTGGAGCAACAAAGCAGATAGCACTGTATCTTCTCTAAAGTCATTTGTATTGATAAGACCATCATTGTTTCTGATGTTGAACCATTTGACAGTGCCATGGAGTTACTTGTTACAGTTACAAAGTTCACATTACTCCTGTTTCCCAAACACAACTATAAACTTCTTGAGGGAATTTATGTATCATAATATTCATCTATCCCCTTAGAAGTCAGCACATTAGAAGCTGAGCATATAACATATACTAACTTCCCAAAATCTCTTCCTCAGTGATGGTTGTTTTGGAAAGGCTTTGTACTATTATAAAAAGACAATTTCAAAGTGAAGCAGAGCATGAACATGATGCACACTAAATAGGATGTTGGAGACTCAGGACTAGTAAGAAATAACCAACATGTTTCTACTGAGCCCTTCAATGACTTATTTGTCCTCCTATTCCAAAGGGAGGAGAAGATGTGGGGAAGATTTTCAAGAAACAATTATGTCAAAAGGCCTGAGAAAGGACACAATGTGAGGAACTGAAGGAGGCAAGATGAATCCATACTGTCCCTGATGCCTACTGCCTCCATAGTCCTGCATGCCCACACTGCCACAACCACCCATCACATCCCAGATCAGAATCAATGTAAATAAAGGAAGACACAAATAAAGGCCTTCATTTAGTATGAGATTGGACACTGGGTCCCAGCAACACCTTCAGTGGAAATTGAGCAGAGAAAAAAAGAGAACAAGACCAACAAAAAAACCCAGAAAGAAGCTATGATGGAAGCAAGAGCAGAGTTGCATTACTGAGGTCAACAAGAGAATCTCAGGCAGATCTTGGTTTTGCTGAACTTGTCAAAGGGGCAGATCTAAGAAAATAATTACATTTCCTTTTCTACCCCCTCTCCTCTCCCTCCCCAGAAGAGCATGTGTTTATTCCAAATTTTATCTGTTTTCTAAAAAAATTATTTTAAATTAATATTTATAATATAAACTTATTTTTTAAGTTTTATTTTATATTTTTACATTATATTTACATTACTACCAAACAACCAATATTGTAATGAAGCAGGTTAACCAATGTGCTATTTATATATGCCTTATTTGCTCAAAGGCAATGGAGAGAATAACTATAATCAGTCAGTTACAAAAGAAGAAGCATATTTTCATAAGTGGTAGGATATTCCCAGCAAGGGGGCTTCTAAGTTAGTCAGAAAAGAAATTTGATTGATTCAAAATAATTACAAACTTTCCAAAGACAGAGCAAAAACAAGTGAATCCAAATCTTCACTCAATACAAGCATGGTAGAGAGGATGTGGCACCTAAGGCATCTTCTCCATTTCCATTATTCTTTCTTACAGTAGCTTTAACTAAAGTCCATTTGGGGTATTGCTTAAAGAGAAAGCCATAGCCTTTAAGGAACAAGTAGTAACAGCCTCTGAGAAGGTGGGGGCCAGCCAAGATTGCATAACTAGTTTTGTTCACTTACCTTTCACCCTCTACCCACACACTACTGAAGTTTACCACCACTGTTAATCATATTAACGCATGTGTTATCTGTAGGCAAATTGGACTGTGTTCTTTAGGAAACTGTGCTGCCCTTTCAATAGTTCCAAGCTTCTTCATATTATCACAAAGGCCCAACTTTTCAATGCCAGCATTTTTTCACTGATGCTACAGAACTGTAAATCATAGGCTCAAGATTACAAATGGCTCAATGGAAAGATAAATGGTAAATGTGAATAGGCTGCAGCAGATTATCAATCATGACTTGGCCAAAAGAAATAATATTAAGGATATCATCAAAGACATCTAAGACTAGAAAAGAAGATGGACCAGACATGTTACAAAGGTCAGAAATAAGAGATAAAGGCAAGTGGTAAGAGGCAAATGTTATGCTATATCTGATGATATTAAATAAGAAAAACAAATAAAGACTTCCAGCACATTGGCCAGACATTCTTATGAAGTATTTCTGAAAATACTGGGAAAAAATCATATAGGATAAGAAGGGATAGATTGTAATATATATATATATATATATATATATATATATATATAGTGAAAATATATGTCTACTGAAGTAGAGAAATAGATTAATAGATCTGGGGCTTTCTCCATTACACACATACATATATATATTCCCACACAGGCATGAACACATTGAGAAATCTTTGACACAACCACATTAAGTTTCACAGGTAAAAAAAGTGGAGTTTTGCTAGTTTACAAACACTCCAAATATATAATATCAAAAGCATAAGTGACTGATTTACTATGTCACCAAAGACTCAAATAAAAGCTTTTTACCCAATGACAATGACACAATATGTGTGGGATTGGGTTTCAGGAAAGGTCAAATTTATGGAGGTAGCTTCCAGGGAAAGAGAAACTTGTCAGGACTCGTACTGAAGTTTCTGGTTACTTTATATTCAAACTCATTTTAAACCTCTGAAGTTCAAGGTCCTCTCCTTGTAATGGAATCCCCTGCCAAACTCTAGTACCCTCTCCACCCCGAGCCACAGTCTTTTCTTCCCTTCTCCTACCCCCACCCTTGGTTTCTCTCAAATTGGCTCTAATCTTGAAGAAGGCAGACTTTTCAGGCCTCTCTTCCTACAGGAGGGAAGTGGGTTAGTAGGATATTGTTAGAAGTGGAGTAAAGCTTTGAAAAGGTTTTTCACTATCCTCATGTCAGAACTAGACTAGAAAGCTAAGAACTAATGCCATCTCACTTTTTCTAGAGGAAAAATTTTATTTCTAACACCAAATCTACAATCTGATTTCCCAGAGAGCCAAGATCTCTTCTTCTCTCCTTCCCAGTTACTCATTAAATCACCTCTGAAATTTGAAAAACTAACTTCCTATATCAGGTAAGTACCTCTAGAAGCCCTTAAGTCTTCCCAAACCTCCTCAAGAAATCGCATGACCTCAACTGGCATTTCCAGGTAGAGCTCCAAGACTTCTTTCATGAAAATCCACTCTAATATTTCAAACATGGCTTTTAGAAACAAAGCATCCAGGTAAAATACTAAAAACTCATCGTGTCTCTATCTAATCTCAGAAGGGAATGAAGAGATTAGCAAGTATATCATATGATAATATCTGGATCCAAAAAAAAAAAAGCATTACTTTCATTAAGACATTTGCAGAAGGATTAAAGAATTGGCTTTCAGGATCATGTGATCCAGGACAATTTCCTAGATACCACAAAACTAAAAATTATCTTTCTCATAGCTTTCCATAATGCCTATTTTCCCTCCTGCCTGGCTTGAAATCTTCACTGAAGTCAATTGACAGAGGCAGAGAATTCACTGTCTTCAGGAAGCCATTGATACAAAGCACAAATATATTCCCCAAGCACAAAAGTTTCCTCTAGTCTTTTCCCTGATCTTAGAAAAATTTATCATAACAGTCAGTTGTTCCCCTGAAAAATGTGCAGAGAAGTCCAGTCTTAATCAGATAAGGGAAATGCTAGCTAATTTCTATGGGTCTAGGAGGGAAGAACAGCATGTAGCAAGCACCAACCACTATTGTCAGCCCCTGTGCACTAAAGCAAGCAAACCAAGGTTCATGAATGAGATAAGAGCCTGAGGAAGAACTCTATTAAGTCACAATTTTGCCTAGTTTGTTAAATCATCACAAAATAGTGATGCTGACAGGCTTTGGTAGAAAAAGCAAGAGGAATAAGGAAAACATGAGGCAGCATTAAGGCAGCATGGACTACCCCCATGTAGGTAAATTCAGAATATAATCTGAGTAGATACAAATTTCAAATGCAAGCCTCAGAGCACCATCGTGAATAAAAAACATTTTTAAGCATAATGTTTCGGAGGTGCTAGATTGGTTTATTGAACAGGGAGACAGACATAGTTACAGTCCTCTGTAAGCTTATACCCTTCAATTCTACTAATGTGAGGAGAAAAATCATTTTCAGCACACATAGTCAAGATTAAAGAGGGAAAGAATCACAGGATCATAGCACTAAAGCTAGAAGGAAGCTCAGAAAAAACATGTATTTGTCAAACCCTCTCATGTTATAGATGAGAAACTGAGATAATCTAGGAGGTTAAATCATTTGCCCAATATCACACAGGTAAAGTTAGCTTCAGAAGCAGGGTTTGAACTCAGGTCTTCTGACTTTAGTTCAGAGGCTAGTAGTTGGCACAGTGAATAGAGGTCTGAACCTGGAGTCAAGAAGTCTTGAGTTCAGCTCAGGTCTTAGATACTTCCTTGCTATGTGACCCTGGGTGAGTCACTTAACCTCAGTCTGCCACAGTTTCCTCAATTGTAAAAATGGAGATAGTAATAGCACCTGCATCCTACAGTTGTTGTGAGGATCTGATGAAATCATATTTATAAAATGCTTTTTGCTTAAACTAAAGTACTTTTAGCTTTGCTTAAAATTTTCTTGGTGTAGCTAGGTTGAAATGGAAAAAGTATTGATCCTGGAGGCACGAAGACCCTAAATTCAAATCTGGACTAAGACACTAGCTCATTGACCATGGGCAAGTCACTTAATCATGTTTGCCTCCGTTTTTTCACCTGTAAAATGAGTTGGGGAAGGAAATGGCAAACCACTCCAGGATCTTCGCCAAAAAAAACCCAAGCTGGGGTCTCAAAGAGTCAGACACAACTGAAACAACTGAACAATAATAACAAAATTTGCTTAGCAGAGTTAATCCATCATGTGATAACACTATGTCTTAAACAGAAAAGTCATCTAGACCATCATCACCCCACAGATACGCAGTAAGCACTCAGGAGAGATATATTAAATGAAAAGAAACAGTACTGATACCAATTGTGTGACCAGCTGTGTGTTAACCAGATGAAATACACACTGCAAAGGATACTCTCCCTACCACCACCTTATGAATCTGCTGGCTTTGGATCAGACTCTAAGGATTTGCTCTCTCTATTACAGTAAGCCTTAGGGAACTGCTCTAGAGTAACCTAGCAGAGACAAGCTCACCAGGTCTCTGGAGAACCAGTTCACCAAGAAAGAGATCTTGGTTGTTTTGATCTGGGTCTGGGTTGATAACATTTAATAAAAATATGTCCTTTCTTAATTCCACCTTATTCCTACAAGCCAAACCTTATGTCGGTCGGTCCCAAACCCCCAGAAATAGACCCACACCAAAATGGTCACCGGGAAGGAGAAAAGAATTTAATAAATTAACTTTAGTTTGATACTTCTGCCCTTTTATTCTAATAATAGTAGAATAAGAGAAAATGGTAAGGATATAAAGAAGGCAAATAGGTGACACCACTAGATGTGGAGTAGGACCCAGTCAGTCTCTGAATATTAAATAAAATCTGAAGACCATTCGTGAAAATGAGATGATTTCAGATGAATTATTTTTAAGCATGGTCAGCTCTATGTATGCTTCACTATGTATGCTAACATTTTGTCATTTTAGAGGTCCCTGTCAATCCTATTCTATTTAATTGTGGCCCCAGAAGATTTTTTATTCAATAGATTTTTTAAATAAATATTGATGTTTGTGATAAGAGGCAGCATGAAACAGTAACTTAGGGAGCCAACCTAGGAGTCAGGAAGACCTAGGTTCAGTTTCTGACTCTGACACATATTAAATAGGTTGTGTGATCACCAGCAAATCACTTATTGCCTTAATTCAGTAGGCAGTTCTCCATAAGTTGGAGAACAGGTAGCAATCTGCATTAGGAAAGGGAGTTTCCTTACTCAAAAGTCCTATACCAATTAAATCAGAAAATGAGTTCCCAAAAAATGCCATGCGGTAGCATATAGTCTATAAATTAGAATTGTTGAACTATATTTTCAGAAAGATTTTCCATACCAGAAGTTCCATACGGTGGTGAAATAGCAGATCCAGACCAAAAACATTTGTGCCCTGAGATGTGATAAGTACATAAGTATACTTATGTATACAAGCATGCATACATTTATACATATATAAACATATATACATACATATATTTGCATCTGCATATATATAATATGAAGAGTGAAATGGGGTATTAAGATAAAGAGATCTAGACAGAGGAAAGGAGAGGAACACATTAAGGAAAATGACAAAAGATCTTTGTGATGTGAAAGAAGTAAACAGACCAGGAAGTTGGGAAATCAGGAAAATATACTCATCAAATACCAAGAAGCCAAGTTCACAAGAAAGGGGAGGCCAAAAAAGCTGGAAAATGCCTTAAGTATCTGATGACAAAAATCCAATGGCTTTTCTGCCTAAATTTGAGCCTAGCTTGCAGGTTAAATGTTGACCATCCTTCTTCCCTACAGTCCTACACAGCCTCAATCCCCAACTGTCAAATCCCTACTTTTGCTTGTTTCAAACTTCTTATTCACATCAATTCCATTCCAGCCAGATATAGACATCCTTGGCAATGATACAGACACATCCATGGCTCCTTCCTCCAAGAATAAGAAGTTTGAAATAAAAATTGCTCCCCTGATGTAGAGCCCATGAAATAATAGTGATCCTTATGTCTGGGATCCATTGTAGGTCTATCGAATGGTAAAAATACTACCTGTCTTCTGAGGAGTCTTTCAGAATAGAAATCTAGGAACCTCTGGAATAATCACCTAAAACAATCAAAATTCCTTTGTATGATGTTGCCCTATTATGGGAAAAAAAGGAATTTCAAATATATTTCTTAATGGGTTTTTTAATGTTCATTTATACCAAAAGATAGCTAGGTATAGTGGATCTGTCCACTTCCTTCCTGAAAGTAATGACAACCTGGTTTCAAATACCATTTGTGATGCATGTAATTCTCCATGTGTCACAACCTCTGTGAGGCAGTTAGTCCCTCTAACCAACTCCCTAAGACTATAAATGCAAATACTTGCCCACTTGGGTTGGTAAAGTTTCTATTATGGGGAGCCAGCAGGTCTAAACAAACAAACAAAAGCCTTATCAGAATGAACACAAAAACTTTTTTTTGTTATTGTTGGTTGATTGGTTTGTTTTAAAGACATCCTAAATATAAAAAGCAGTTTTTCTTCCCTATTGTAATATGACCAGAAGTCACTCTCTCTCTCTCTCTCTCTCTCTCTCTCTCTCTCTCTCTCTCTCTCTCTCTCTCTCTCTCTCTCTCTCTTCTCTCTCTCTCTCTCTCTCTCTCTCTCTCTCTCTCTCTCTCTCTCTCTCTCTCTCACACACACACACACACACACACACACACACAAACTGGAGAGAAGGGATGAAAGAGCTGAAGAAATGAGAGAGTGAAGAGACTGATATTCCCCTCTCTTCCCTTTGGGGAAGAGAGCACAATTTGTCTTCCAGAGGGACAGAATATGTCCCCTCAAAGATTGGATTTAGGAAGTGGAGGTTAAAGACTGGAGGAGAAGGTTTTAGAGAAATGACCCATGGCCTCCCTTCTTGATATTAGCTGTTGTTGAGAGACAGGGGTAAATTTCCTGCCTCTGGATCCTCCCAATATCCCAAATGCCACTTTTCCCCTTTGAGACCCGAGTTCAATCCTCAGCCCTGGCCTTCAACTAGTTCTCCTCTTTGGGGAAAGGTATGGTTCTCCCCAAATCTTCAGTCCCTTTCTTTGCTGTCAAAAAGCAAGCAGCCCTGATCTAAATGGTAACACTTCTAATTTTAAGTATACACAAAGCAGGGAGAGTGAGGGTGTTGGGTGAGGAAAGTGGGAAACAGGAATCCCTATAGATTTGCAACTGACCTTCCCCCCAAAAAAAAATCCTGAGGGGTTCAGTCTATCAGCCTGACCCTCCTTTCTGGCAGTTGCTGGTTAGTCCTTCCTCCTAAGCTAATCTGGCTATAAATTGAAGCTCAGGACAATTTGGGGGAGGAGAGATCTCAGTAGACAGTTTCCTATAAAGTTCCAGTCTACTTTTGTCTTCAGCTTGAATGAGAAATTTAGGGAGTCCTCCTCTCAGTCAACTCCAGCAGAAAGCTGACCAGAAGTAAGCTGGCAGTTTTGAATTCTCTCAGCTCCTCTATTCCTTCTTGGAATCTTGAGTCTTCCTTGCCCTTCCCCCGCTTAGGCTGTTCCTTTGAATTGCTGGATCAGATTTTTTCTCTCCTTTTATAACTTCTCTCTTACATTATTAAACTACAATCAAAAGTTTTTTTCTTGAAATCTGTGTACCTAGGAATCCCCTGGGAAGTATGTTATTGTTACTGTCATTCAGTTGTGTTTGACCCGCCCTGACCACATTTGGGGTTTTCCTTGGCAAAGATACTGGAGTTGTTTGAACCATGTCCTTCTTTAGCTAATTTTACAGATAAGGAACTGAGGCAAACAGGATTAATTGACTTGCATCCAGTAACACAGTGACAGGCAGATTTTAACTCAGGAAGACAAGTCTTCCTGACTCCAGGCTCCGCACTCTATCCATTGAGCCACCTAGCTCTCTCAGGATATATGTGCCACCCAGCAAAAGGGTAGCTGTCAAGAAAGCTGAGAAATAAAAAAATATAAAAAAGCATAGCTTTTGGCAAGATAGATTCCAAGGAAGAAGCAAAATACTGTAGTGGAGGCAGAGGCAGGAAGAATTAGGTTCAGGTCCCACTATAGCAGATACTTATTATATGAATAAGTCAGCTAACCTCTCAATGTCCCAGTCAATGATTTAAGATTCCAAGCTGCACAATAGTAATGGAGGTTCATTAGAAGAGGGATTTTCCCCACAGGAATTGCCCTAAACCAATGATGAAATCACAAATCTGGATGAAAGAAAAATATTTTGAAGGCAAATCCTTTGTGATAGAACCTAAGAGAATGCTGATGAAAGGTTTAAGTACGGACAGTCCACCAAACAGGCTTCCTGGGCAGAATTATACTCAACACTAGTGGCAAAAATCATAGCCATCCCTACATATTTAGATCAAGACTGATGAGAAAAACTTTTTCTCTCTCCCTTTTCTTAACAACAAGATAATTCTAAAAGCAACCCATAAATCAAAGAATAAAGCAAGGAATAAATCAAACAGGAAATAGGAAAACCCAAGGATCCATCAATTAGATATACTATGAACTACCTGAAATTAACAATAATAATGATAACAACAAATAATAATTTAATATTTATGAAATACATTAGAATTATTCTCTCATTTAATCTCCACAACAACATTGGCAGGCAGGGGCTATTTTTATACCTATTTTGATTAAATGACATTGCCAGAAAAAAAATAAATAAATGACATCCCCAGGATCAGACAGGTAGCAGGTTATTGGAGGCTACATTTGAACTCCGGTCTTTCTAACTCCAGGTTCAGCATACTATTTACCACCTTGCCACTTATTTCACTACCTATGTATAATGCAGAAATTTGGAAGTCAATAATTTCTAATTGAGATCCAGCAATTTGGGGATAGCTAGGTAGCTCAGTGGATTGAGAGCCAGGCCTAGACACTGGGTTCAAATCAGACTTTTGACATTTCCTAGTTGTGAGATCCTGGGCAAGTTACTTAACTCCCATTGCCCAGCTCTGACCACTGTTCTGCCTTGTACGCAATGCACACTATTGATTCTAAGACAGAAAATGAGATCTATTTAACAAGTGATGGATCTTTGGTCAAAATGAAACAAAATTAAAACATCTAAAAAACTCTGGAACCAGTAAAAAAAAAAATTGATTTGAGAACCTGGGAGTACTGGTAATGCAGATCAGAAATCATAAAGGTAGCTTCTAGCACTGAGCCTGGAGTAAGGAAAATTTGAGTTCAAATCTAGCCTAAGTCATTTATTTGCTGCATGACCTCTGCTTCAGTTTCCTCAACTGTAAAAAGGAGACAATACTGGTACCTATCTCCCAGCATTGTCGTAGGATAATAATCATAAAAAAGAACTTAGCATGGTGGTTGGCACACAGTAGGCAATATATAAATACTTATTCTCTCCCCTTCCCTTTCCCATGATCCAGAAGCATAATATCTAGGTTTAGTTTCAGTCATAGCAGAAAGTCAGCCTTTAAGCCATACACAAGTAGAAAGAAACATTGCTGTTGAGTAAGCACCCAAACACATTGTTAGATCTTGGAAAATGAGTCAGCATCTGAGCAGAGAAAGCACATGCCACAATGGTTCCGATGACTTACCTAAGCCCCCATATCCTGAACTTCTCAAAACACCACATACCAAAATGTCAAAACAATCTCACTCCCTTCAGAAATGCCTTGAGACACCTGCTCAGGAGTATCTTGTTGATTTGTATATTTCTATCTTAGGCTACAGAAATCTTTCAAGTGCAAAATTACTGAGCAAAGAGAAGAACCTGATCTTGTAAAAGCTCTGAGCTTAGATTTTTCTTTAACTTGAAAATTCTATCCAAATCATATCCTGCTAAAGGGATTTTTTCCCAGTTTATCAAAGCCTAGTCATTCCTTTAAAATGAGATGGGTAAGCCAGATGGCCTCCATGGTCCTCAAATTCCAAATTTATGATCCCATTACTCTTTTTTTTTAACCCTTACCTTCCATTTTAGAATAAATACTAAGTATCAGTTCCAAAGTGGAAGAACAGTATGAGCTAGGTAATTAGCATTAAGTGATTTGCCAGGGTCACACAACTAGGAAATGTATGAGGCCAAATTTGAACCCAGGACCTCTTGCCTCCAGTCCCATCTCTCTCTCTCTCTCCACTGAGCCACCTAGCTGCCCAGTCCTATGATTCTTAGCAAAGCCTGTTCTACCATTAGAAAAGTAGATTCACCATCAATTGCCACCCAGTTACCAAAAATACTATTGATCTATCGCTACAAATTCAGAAGTCTCCACCAGTATACTCAGTGGCAGAATATGAATACCAATGACTAATTTTAATGTCTGTAAAGCATTTAAAATAGTGTCTGGCACCTAGTAGGCACTATACAAATGCTTATTCCCATCTTCCCTTTTCAGAAGATTACAATATAGTGGGATGATCGGATTGCAAATAACTACAACTAGAGGTTGTGTATGATGGATGGTACATATATGGATGGTACAGGGATTCCTTGCAGCTCTAAAACCTATAAGTGCTGTCACATTGCACAGAAGAGAGAGAAACAGATAGACAGAACTTTCAATTTTGAGGACCAGTATGGATCTCATAAATAGGACTTTAAAGGATGATATCTTGCATGGAAATGGAGAAGGCTTAGAACAGGGAAACAAAAGCATGAGCAAATGCATAAAATGGATTGAGACCATATTATAGAGTTATGAATACCATCTGTAAACAACAGAAAATCAAAAAGGTTTTGAGCAGGAAGTGGTGACATCAGTAAAGTGGTATTTTAGGAAGATGAATTTCCTGAGCTAGGTAAAGTAATTAACAGAGGGCAAACTAAAGGCAAGGAGACTACTAAAATTCCAAGGGATGATAAGGGTCTACCATAGTATGGTATCAGTAGTTACAGAGAAGAGATAGCAGGCAAATGCACTGTGCTGGAAGAATCAACAGAACTCTGGGATTGATTAGGTTTATGGGTACTGAATGTTGCTTCAGTTGGGTCAACAATTTATACCCATAACACTTCACTTACCCAGAGATCACATGTCCCCAAGTCTCCTAATTTGGAGCACAAATTTGGAACCCAAAAATCATCTGAGCAAAATAGGTATCTCAAAGTTCCCACACTTGATTCATTGGACAACCTCTCAAAGACCATCTCCCAGAGCCTATCAACTTTAAATTTCGACACAAGTCTAACTAACATGGGTGGCTAGCTGTTTTTTCAGCCCAGAGTAGATCAAAAGCAACAAATAAGAAGGAAATGAAGCTTCTAGAAGAATGCCTTCTGAAAACCCTTAGACAGGATAGTCAACAGATTGACAACAAAAAAGAGACAGAAAAAGCAAAAAAAGAACTCAAAAACCATAGCAGTATGAGGCCATCTGATTTAGGATAAACAGGGTTACTCACTTTCAATAACTCCTAAAAAATAGGCAAAAAGAGTCCAAATGGCATGTTCAATATCATCATACTGCCTGGACTCCTTTTTAACATCAAGTTCTCTACCTTAAAGCAACAGGAATCATCATGGCACAGTGAAGAGGTCTTAGGTTCAAAATCTTCATGGCAGTTACTACTTGTATAAATACTGGCTAAGTCCCTTAAACTCTATGGGCCTCCATTTCCTCATCTGTAAAACTGGGCATTGACCAGAGAGTTTCTCAAATCTCTTGCTCTATAATGGTTGCTTTTAACTTTTGGGGGGACATAGTCCCATTTGGCAGTCTGATGAAGTCTATAAACCCCTTCTCAGAATAATATTTTTGTAAATATTTAAAATAAAATACGTAGGATTATCAAGGAAACTAATTAAACTAAAAACTGTTATCAAATAATTTTTAAAAATCAGTTTCATGGAGCCTAGATTAGGAAACCCTATCTTAGCTTTACAATCCGATATACAATATCTAGACATATTATGAGTTTTTCCATTAAACCAAGAACTCCTTAAGAGCAGTGACAGACTTTTGTCATTCTTTGTATTCCCAACTCTTAACACAGTGCCTGGCACACAGTAGTCACTTAAATGTTTATTGACTGACAGTGCCATTTTAGTCTCTTCTTGTAAAGGAAAAAGACTTGTGAACAAGCCTTTCCAAAGGTGGACAATAGAATAAGGTCAGACATAAGGTATAGCAGCCAGAATATGCTACCACTACCACTTTCAACTACTTCTAGCATTCATTATGACCTAAGACATATATGCCTCTCTCCATTCACATTTGTGGAGGGTATCAGGTAGCAAGAATTTTGTTGTTATTGTTCAGTCATTTCAGTAGCATCTAACTCTTCATGGACCCTTTTGAGGTTTTCTTGGCAAAGATACTAGAGTAGATTACCATTTCTTTCTCCAGCTAATTTTACAAATGAGAAAACTAAGGCAAATAGTATTAAATGACTTGTCCAGGGTCACTCAGCTATTAAGTTATATCTGAGGGTGGAGTTGAACTCCAGAAGATGAATTTTCTTGACTCCAGGCCAAGAATTCTATCCACCGTGCCACCTAGCTCCCCTCAACAATCGAGGGCAACAAGTAGCAGCAGGAAGTCCTATTCAATATTGGGGTCCCAGGACTCCATGATCCAACAAGCATACCTCAATAGATATTTAATACATATTTGTGATTGTCAATATTTAGCCTAGTTGTACCTATCCTGTCTCCTTTTTATTCCATGGTCTAGTAAACATAGAAAGGCAAATTAACAGGATGCTGGAAAGTGTCATATTGTATATAACACTGAATATGGAGGCAGAAGAAGAAAAAAGAGAAGGAAGAGAAAAAAAACCTTTCTTTTCCCTGTACCCTAAAATAAAATTAGTACCTCTGAGCACATCCTTGGGATAGCACTGCCTCTGAGACACGAAAGTGCTAAAAATAAATAAATACTTATTGAACTAATTGAATGAATGTGCTACTTTGTACTGTGTTACTGAAATGTTTCTTGTTTTCCTTCACAGTTCTGTTTATATTTTTAAATACTTGGATGGCAACAGAGAGCCTCTAATTCTTAGTAATTGCTCTTTTATCAAGAGTATTACATAGAAACATTTAGATAATGTGGCAGTGTAAAAGAGCTCCTACAGAAATAGAAAAAACTCCCATAATTACCATCTTCACCCATTAGATATTTTCCACATAAAGAAAGCAAGAAGATTCCCTCCTTCATCTTCAATAATATGGTAATAAGGTATAGATAGTTAAGTTGATTAGTGAGGGTAAAAGAATTCTGCTGACCAGCAAGATGGTGAATTCTTCTCCCACTGATATTCCTAGACAGCTCATTCTCAGCTAAGGATTATTTATTTTGGTCAAAATTAGTTCAGGGCTCCTCTAATATGTACAGTTCCATGGGAGCCTTATCACATTGCTTGTCTTTAGGTTCTGGCTCCATTCAGGGATCATTTTTCTCTTACAGGAAGGGACATGAATAAGAATGTATCCACATGTTGGACTGGCTTTATTGTCTCAAGCATGAGAACTAGGTGGCAAAAGAGAGAGGTTGGGCAGCATAATGCTGCTAAATGGTCCACTTTTTACCATATTTCAACCTCCTTCACCCTATTTAGTAAAATGTATTCTGAAAAAGTATAAATAGTGAGGGAGAAAAAGATTTTTTTGATTCAGTGGACAATTTTCACATACTATTACCCCTAACAGGTCTGGATTAGCCCTGGGGCATCTCTCATTTCAGGGACTCTGAGAAGACTAAGTAAAGCAGGGGTATATACCATTGCCATGGATGTAGGTAACCATCCAGCAGGTTTTGTAGCTGGGTTTGGTCCAAGGTCTCTTGAGGTCATTGAAGATCTAAACATGGCCTGAACCCTCAGTGAGACTAGAATTTCTGCCCCCACCCAAGAGTTATTTCGACCAGGGATGACCCAAAGTCAATAAGGGTGCCACTCATATTGCTGCTGAAAGGAACAGAAATTCCTAAACCAAACTGCTCCAAATCCAAGAGGGTTAATTGGACAGAACCAAACCAGATTCAGGAATTTCCCAAGTTAAAACAATCATTTCGCTCACTATGATATACCTAGATATTCTTGACTCGATCAAGCCAAAAGAATCTACTTATTTCAGAAGTTTTAATAAAATTTCAATATCTGATATACTAATCTCTAATTTGCAATCTCTGCATAAATTCTCCCTATTAGGGAAAAAAATTAAGGTAGTATTATCTCTGGCCAAAAAGATAAAAATTCATTCTGCTGATTTGTTTACATATGCCTTTTCTTTGAAAAGAGAAAGATGTGAAAGAAAGCTCTTTAATAGGCTTTTATGTAATTTACTAAAAGAAATGGTATCCATGAATAAAATGTGCATACCAACTGGCATTAAATACCTATTAAGTATGGGGAGGAGACTCAGAAAGAAGCCCACTCTTTCCTGCTGGAGAGACAATACAACTTTAAAAGGATAAG
The DNA here is from genome assembly GCF_027887165.1 of Monodelphis domestica. Classification (NCBI taxonomy): domain Eukaryota; kingdom Metazoa; phylum Chordata; class Mammalia; order Didelphimorphia; family Didelphidae; genus Monodelphis; species Monodelphis domestica. Next base: position 429,636,189 of record NC_077228.1, on the reverse strand, counting down.
AGAACTTTATATGAAATCTTCCCCTAGATAATCAAAATCCATATACACTACTGTATATAACTAGATACAGATCTATGCATATATTTTTTATTTAAATTTTTTTCTTTCTTATTGATACAGGATAAAATTGCCTATGGTGGGTAACATTAATTTTTAAAGAAATATCATTTTATTGAAAACTAATCTCTGGTAAGCTGATTGTACTACTCTATGTTTACAAAATCTAAGGCATGAAACCCACTTTCCAACTGCCAAATAAAAAGTACACCCCCAGTTTTCATTTTAAAAATTAGAGTGGCATATTTAGTTGAATAATAAGCACAAACTGTGGCTTCAGTATGAATGTCAGCAGTAATGAAAGAAAAAGACTAACATTTATGTCAAAGAATAGAACATTCTACTGTTGATGAATTAGGCATATATTAAGTGTACATTATGGCTGTTCTTAAGTCACTTTAATCTTTAATATTAAGGCATCATTAATCTCCAAATTACTCCCCCACCTCCTAAAGAGTCAAGAATTCTTACATTCAAAAGGAAAAACTGTGGTACACCAAGAGTCAATAACCATGCATAGTCTTAATGTAATTAAAAGGAGAAAAGGACATGGATCCCAAATTGCTGATTCTTTGGAAGTCAGCAAGCGTTTATTAAATGCTTAGTATGGGGTCAGTCAGTGTGCTAAGACCTGGAGATACAGAGAAAGGCCAAAACAGTTCTTCCCTGGAGGTGCTTACATTCGATAGAAAATCAATCTCAAAATATTAACCGAAGGCTACTTTGTACAGTGTATGCAGAATCATGCTGCTCCTCAAAAGTCTTCTTTGTAGAGAGCCAGACTTGGAGAGGGGCAGGCTCTGTCTGAGGTTAGATACAACCTACCTGGGGGAAGTCACTTGACCCCCATTGCCTAGCCCTTACCCCTCTTCCACCTTGGAACCAATACTTAGTATTGATTCTAAGCCATAAAATGAGGGTTTTAAAAAAAGAATCTTTTACTCCTCTTTTTTTACTCTCATTATAGAGCTTCTTTAAAGTGTAAAAATGTTTTATATACTCTTTCATTTGATGCTCACAACAACTTTATGAGGGAACTGTTATTATTATCCCCAATATACAGATGCGAAAACTGGAGCTCAGAAAAATCTGAATTATTTGAATAGGTTCACAGTCAATAACTGCAAGAAGGTTTGAATCAAAGGTTTCCTGATTTCAAGTCCTGTACTCTATCCTGTATACTGTTGCCTTTTTGCCTACTGAATAAAATCCAAATTCCTTTACCTGATGTTCAAAGCCTTCCACAGTCTCATGCCATCTTCTTTTCAATTTTATCACACATTAATGCCCTCTACTCGCCTTATATTCTAATTAAATTGGACCACTAAATGGGACCACCCATTAATTTAAGCAGAGTTGAGCATGCACTAGGTGTGTCTCTGGGACTACCAAGGCAAAAACCAGAGTAGCTAGGTGGCTCAATGGATTGAGAACCAGGCTCAGAGATGGAAGATCATAGATTCAAATCTGACTTCAGAAAGTCCCCAGCTGTGTGACCTTGGGTAAGTCACTTAATCCCCACTAGGCTAGCCTTTGCCACTCTCTTGCCTTGCAACCAACACATAGTACTGATTCTAAGACAAAAGGGTTTGTTTGTTTGTTTTTGAAGTGAAATAAACCTTGCCCTCAAGGAGCATTCTTCTGGTAGAATGTAACTAATAATTTCTTCTCTTCCAGTCTTTGTTTTTCCAACACTCCTTCAACTCTCTCTTTCTCTGCAGAATCCTCTGAAACCCAGTTCAGACAGACCTTTGTTACTGAGGTGTTACAGCATTCTTCTTACAAAACAGGAATTCTAGCTTTGCTGTGAATTCAATTATATTCCACAAACATTATATCTAATGTGTTCTCGTCCCTGGGAGAGAGAGATACAAAGGTTCGATAATAACAGCAGAACTGATCTCATAGATCCCAGAAGTTAGTATGATTAGACACAAACACAGATGGAAAATCATGTACAATATATCTAAACTTTAAGGTGCTGTATAAATGAGTTATCATTAAAGTGATGAAAAGTACATTTAATGAGAAAACGCAAAGCTAAATGACCTGGGAGATCTGTGAGAGTAGATTTTATAGCGAAAGAATTATTCAAATTGGACGTTAAGGAATAAAGAATAAGGAAATGGACAGAAGGAGGGAGGAAAGGAAGGCGAGAAGGAAGATTTATTAAGCATCTACTCTGTGCTAGGCATTGTGTTAAGCATTTTACAGATATTATCTCATTTGATCTTCACCACAACCCTAATAACAATAGATGCTATAATTCCCATTTTGACAGTTGGGGAAATGAAAGCAGAAGGTTCTTAAGCATTTCACCCAGGGTCACAGAGCCACTCAATATCTGAGGCTAGATTTGATTTAGGTCTTCTGACTCCTAGCCCAGGGCTCTACCCACTGTTATAGAGTAGTCTTTATTTCCTTTCACTACATACTTTCTGTATGTGTATATATATATATATATATATATATATATATATATATATATATATATATATATATATATATGCATGTATATATATGAGATGTTATTGTTGTTTTCTGTTCCAGAGCATTCTTAAAACAGGAGATTTTTACACCCCTATGGAAAAACCATTTATGCTAAACTTTCTATGACAATTGAAGGAGGACCAGACTTGGCCCTCAATCTCTGTGTTGTTTTTCAATATATCCTCTAGGAATTTTACTTATCAAATACCTTTTGCTACAACCAGCTTAATTTTAGAATAGAAAGTCTACAGATGTTTCTTTTTTTTTTTTGAAAACTTTCAATGTTTTATTTTTGACTGCAGCTGTTTACAGAAATATAGTTGCGAGTATACAAATGTCCCAATAGAAGCAAAATATTTTTAATATTTAACAAGTTATCACAGATAGCTAAAAACATAGATGCAAATGAAATTCCCCAGAGAACAAACTGAAAACATCTGGTATCGGTGCTCTGAAAATCCCAACTATGAAAGCCATATACACAAAAATGCACAAAGGAACATCTGGTGCTACCTTCACATCATTGCAGGACAATGGAAGAAGGTAGCTCAGTGGTTGATCAGTGTGCTCAAGCAAAAAAAAAATGGCAGAAAGGCAGATAAACCACTTAATTAAAGAATGGGTTACTGAAAAATTATAGCATACTGAAGATTAAATAAAAAGAAGAGCAAGAGGAAGGGTCAAAAAGAACAACTGCTTGGAGCTTATCTAAGATAACAAGAACAAGGTGACCTGATGCATTCACTATATCAAAAGAAACCATCTCAAATTTAATGGAATATGAAATCACTAAAATCTTCCTGCTTTTAGTGCGATGAAATACATCTACAAATCACATGGTACACATTTAAAACACTCACCATATTTTTTAGTAAAGAAAGAGGGTCAGAGGGCCATAACATATAAGAATAATACATACAGGAAGATTCAATAAGTTAATCAAATGACACCTGAAAAGTAACATTTGGGGTAATCCAATGACATTTAAAGTTTAGTGTGAGACAGGTTTTGAAAGTAAAAATTACAGTTGGAAAATGACTAAAGATCTGGTAGGATTCTCTGAATACTAAAATGAGGGTGCTATTCAGTGAAAGAAGAAGAGATCATCCTTTGCCAATTTGATAGCACTTTGGACTTTACAAAATGCTTTTAATATACTATCTCATTTAAGTCTTTTAACAGTTTTGTTCAGCTAGGCAGACTGTTATCCTCATTTTATAGGTGAGGAAACTAAGGCTTAGAGCGTATTAAATGACTTGCCCAAGGTCACATAGCTATTAGGTAGCAAAGTGAAGACTAGAACTTGGATCTTCATGACCCCCAAATTCAGGGCTCTTGACAATTAGGAATGTACAGCATACACACCACAGCAATTTTCAAATGAGGGAGGAGAAACTGGCTCTTCATCTTGTACCTGTGTAATTGTGATCACTAAAGGAGGTAAAGATTTTGAAAGAAGTCAAAAATTTCAGATTTTGATGTCTGAAATGTGAAAAGGCTGTGTGCTTTCCTCTATACTTGGTTGGGCCAGTTGAGTGCAAGCTAGGAGTTAATGTGTACGAGGAAAAAAAAAAAGAGAGTGAGGAATAATTAAGAAATTAGGTGAACTACTGAACAAATTTGCTTGTCTTTATCATTCTATACAGATGTTTCAATTCATGTGACTTACTGGCATTTAAAGAAATGATCCCATCTAAAGCCCCATGATTCCTTAAGTGCTGGCAATCTATTTCTATAGATATATGTAGACAAATTATAAGTATATGTCATATATGTACACACACATACATGTATATACATGAATTTTTCTGATATAGAATGACTGAGGGTTTAAGTAACTGGAATTTAAAAAAAGGAAATATAAAAAGGAAAAGATGAAAAATCCTTGGCTATAATGAAATTTTGAGTCAACAAAAAGTATGTCTTCCTAGCAAAAATAGCAGATGATCTTTTTTTAAAGCTATGATGTTGTGTGGTACTCTATTCATCAAAGCAAGCTCAATCACGTTTTAACACCAAATCAATGACTAATTTTCCTGTGACTTGTCAAATGTGGCCACACCTGAATGTGTACATGAGAAAAACCAGTTTACTAATTAGAATTTCTCACGTCGGAGACTAGCTCAGGAAAGCTAAGGACAATAACTATCTCTACTGATCAGAAAAGAGAACCCCCACCCCACCCACTTACTTGGCTTGAAAACAACTGGTGTGGTTCAATTATCATTAGCTGAAATGAAATTAATCTAGACCCTCTGCCAGAAGCACAAATCCAGCAGATCATCATCTAAACTGACTTGGGTAGGTGTAAAAATCCCTTAAGACAAGTAAATCTGACCTTTGCTGGGTGTTACTCATCTAATTGAGGTAGCTAGGTGGTGCAGTAGATCACTGAGAGCACTGGAGCTAAAGCTAGAAAGATCTGAGTGCAAATTCATCTTTAGACACTTACTATGCAATCTTGGGCAATTCCCTTAACCACTGCTTGCCTTAGATTCCACAACTGTAAAAATGAGCCTAATTATAGCACCTATAACCCAGGGTTATAATGATTAAATAAGATAAAAGCCCTCAGCCCTGTGCCTGGCACATAGCAGGCTCTTAACAAATATTTATTCTCCTTCCTCAAACTAGGATGATATTCTACCATTTCTCCTTTACATACACACACACACACAACAACAACAACAACTATTTAATATAGAGTTCCATGCATCAGTTCTATTTTTGGAGGTAGATCGCATCTTCCTTCATCGGTCTTTTGTAGTTGATGTGAATATTTATATAACTCAGAATGGGCAGCCAGGTGGTACAACAGATAAAGTGCCTGACCTAGAGTCAGGAAGATTCATCTTCCTGAGTTCAGATCTGGTCTCTGATATGTACTATCCATGTGAGCCTAGGCAAGTCACTTAACCTTGTTTGCCTCAATTCCTCATCTATAAGAGTAAGCTAGCCAAGAAATGGCAAACCACTCCAATATATTTACCAAGAAAATCCCAAATAGGGTCATGAAAAATTGACCACATCTGAAACAACTGAACAACAATAGCAAAAATAATTTGGAATAGTTTAATCATTCAAATGTACTCTTCAAACAAAATTGCTGTTAACAGTGCATGGCATTCTCTAAGTTCTTCTCATTTCACTCTTCAGTATTTCATGCATCATTCCATGTTTTCCTAAAATCAACCTGCTCATCACTTTTTACAGCACAGTAGTACTTATTCCACTATTCTCCAATTGAAGGGTATTCCTTCAGTTTCTAGTTCTTTGTTACCACAAAGAGAACTGCTACAGATATTCTAGAGTTTATAGGCTCTTTTTCTTTTACCCTGATAACCTTGGAAAGCAGACCTAATAATGGTATTGCTGGGTCAATGCCATACACAGTTTTAGAACTTTGGGCATAATTCCAGAGTGCTTTCCAAAATGGTCGTGGATCAGTTCAGAGGTCTGCCAATTGTATATCAGTGTTGGAGGCAGCTAAATGGCTCAGTGGATTAAAGCCAGGCCTGGAGATAGGAGACCCAGTGTTTATATCTGGCCTCAGACACTTCAAAGTTGTATGACCTGGGAAAGTCGCTTAATCTCCATTGCCTAGCACTTACTGCCCTCCTACCTTGTAACCAGTGTACAATATTAATTCTAAGATGGAAGTTAAGGGTTTGTTTTTTTTAACAGTATGTTCATATCTCAATTTTTCCACATTCCTTTCAACATTTGTTATTTTCCCCTTCTGTCATTTTAGGTATGAAATGATATCTCAAAAGTGGTTTTAATTTGCATTTCTCTAATCAATAATGATTTAGAACATTTTTATATGATTATATATAGATTTTATTTCTTATTTCAAAAACAGTCTATTCGTGTCCTTTGAGTCTTTATCGGGAATGACTCATTCTTACAAATTTGACAAAGTTCTCTATATAGTTGAGAAATAGTCTTTATCAGAGAAACTGTCTATAAAATTTTCCCCCAATTTTATGCCTTCCTTCTATTATTGACTAAATTGTTCTTATTTGTATAAAATCTTTTTAATTTAATGCAATCATTTTATATCTGAGAATAAACTTTTTCTTGTTTATTCATAAATTCTTCTCCTATCTGTAAATCTGATACATAATATTTTTCATGTGCTAATTTAGTTATATCTCTTTTATGTCTGGGTTATGTATCCATTTTGTACCATATCTTGGTAAATGGTATAAGATACTGGTCTATATCCAGTTTCTGCAAGACCACCCTAGTTTTCCCAACAAATTTTATCAAATGGTGAATTCTTCTCCCAAAACCTTAAATCCTTACATTTTGCAAATAATAAGCATTTGCTACTTTGTGTTAAATATCCACTTTATTCTACTGATCCACCATTCTATTTCTTAGCCAATACTAGATAATTTTAATAATTACTGCCTTATAATACAGTTTAAGATCTGGCACTGCTAGATTTCCTTCCTTTACATTTTTCATTAATTCCTTTGATATCATTGACCTTTTGTTCTTCCAAGTGAATTATATTATTGTTTCTAGTTCAATAAAATAATTTTGGGGTACTTTAATTGAGATGATTCTGAATAAGCTGATTAACTTAGATAAAATTGTTATTTTTATCATAATTGCTTAGCCCCACCCATGAACAATTAATTAACATTTCTCCACTTATTTAAATTTGGTTTTATTTGTATAAAAATGTTTTAAAATTATGCTCATATATTTCCTGGGTTTGTCTTAGCATGTATACTACTCCCAGATATTTTATATTGTCTGTGATTATTTTAAATTAATTATCTGTTATTACTATATCTTCCTGCAGAACTTTGTTGGCATACTTAAAAATGCTGATGATTTTATTTATGTGGGTTTATTTTACATCCTGCTATTTTGCTAAAATTATTCATTGTTTGACCTAGCTTTGTAGTTAAATTTCTAGGATTTTCCAAGTGTACTGTCATGTCATCTGCAAAAAAGATACAGCTTTATTATCTTATTACCCATTCTCATTTCTTTAATAGCTTTTCTTCTCTTCAATTGTTAGCATTTCTAGTACAATACTGAATAATATTGGTGATAATGGACATTCTTGCTTCACTCCTGTTCTTAGAGAGAAAGCTTCTAACTTATCCCCATTACAGATAATGCTTGCTGATGGTTCGAGGTAAATACTTCTTACCATTTTAAGGAAAAATCCATTTATACCTATGCTTTCAAGTGTTTTTTACAGAAATGAGTGTTGTATTTTGTCAAAAGTTCCTGCCATTTCTAAGACACTACTAAGTATTTTCAAAACTACAAATTGTTGTCCTTATTTACAACAAATTTCCAACATTTAACCTCAAGAGAATTTTGCCTATGGCACCAATTCTATCAAAACAGATTGATTTTGAGCATTAGTATACCATTATAAATCTCTTGGACATACCTGGTAATCAAAAACTAAATTACATGTTCCCTGCAATTTATACTTGTTCTAATGGATTTATGTTTTTTTCAGAAGATATAGCTGAGGCTCCTCTAACAAGTCAACCAAGATGAAGTATGTTTGAAAATATCTCATATAAAATAAGCAGCAAATTATGACTTAGAATAATATTGGTCATTCTCTATCATAACATGTGGAAGGAAACAGAGGAGAGAAATAACTGGCACGCTTTATGCTTACTTACCCAACATTCTTTTCAAAATCTAAAAATCCTTGATTTATGTGTCTCACTGAAAACATCCCTAAAAAAGGCTTAATTTTCTTTTCCCTATATTATATGTGTTCAAATGCTAAATGCAATCATTTCAGCCTGGAACCTTAACTCCAAAGAAAACAAATTTGTTAGAACATAAATTTATCCTTTCATTTATTTTTATACCAACTTGAAAAATGCAGCTTTTTCATTTTTATTTCCATACAGTCTCCTCTAGATACTGGGGTTTTTTTTCCATCCCAAAGGTAAAATATTGCACTTTCCTTTTGCTAAAAATCTGACTTCTTGATGCTAAAACCAAAAATAAGCAAAATGGTTGAAAAAAAAACTTGCAAAATGAAAAAAAATATTTCCCCTCTCCTCAAGGAACTTACATTCTTTTTTTTTCTTTCTTTATTTTTTGACATTATTTTATTTGGTCATTTCCAAACATTATTCATTGGAGACAAAGATCATTTTTTTTTCCTCCCCCCCACCCCTCCCACCACCTCTCCCATAGCCGACACACGATTCCACTGGGTATCACATGTGTTCTTGATTCAAACCCATTTCCATGTTGTTGGTATTTGCACTAGAGTGTTCATTTAGAGTCTCTCCTCAGTCATATCCCCTCCACCCCTGTAGTCAAGCAGTTGCTTTTCATCGGTGTTTTTACTGCCACAGTTTATCTTCTGCTTGTGGATAGTGTTTTTTAGATCCCTGCAGATTGTTCAGGGACAATGCATTGACACTAATGGAGAAGTCCATTACCTTCAATTATACCACAGTGTATCAGTCTCTGTGTACAGTGTTTTCCTGGTTCTGCTCCTCTCGCTCTGCATCACTTCCTGGAAGTTGTTCCAGGCTCCATGGAATTCCTCCACTTTATTATTCCTTTTAGCACAATTGTATTCCATCACCAACATATACCACAATTTGTTCAGCCATTCCCCAATTGATGGGCATACCCTCATTTTCCAATTTTCCAATTCCACCACAAAGAGCGCAGCTATGAATATTCTTGTACAAATCTTTTTCCTTATTATCTCTTTGGGGTACAAACCCATCAGTGCTATGGCTGGATCAAAGGGCAGACAGTCTTTTATCACCCTTTGGGCATAGAGGAACTTACATACTAAAAATGCTGACTCCTATTTCTTAGATTTTCCACTGTTCCTAAAGTGCTAATCCTCAAACTTGAGTTATCACTACCAGGTTCTTTCCAATAATTCTAAGTGTCTGTCTATCTGTCTGTCTGTCTCTCTCTCTCTCTCACTCACACACCCTCTCTCTCTTTCACACACACACACACACACCAACTTCACTCATTATGAAATTATGGTGTATAATCTCTGCTGGATTTTAGGTCTACTAGACAATCTTTTTACTCAATTTTTATAGTGATATATACTCTGATGGTGTTTATCCCAACTTGCTACTTTCATTTGCAAGTTGAATCTTCAGAAGGCCAGACTTCTGCTTCATCTCCCTGGGGGAACTTATTGGGATCCTTGATGGGCAATGGGATGATTTTTCTCTAATGCAATCAGCTAAAAACCCCAATTCCGGTACTTTCCCAAAAATATCAAAATTTGGTTACAGTTGAACTCACCCTATACCATTGATGACTGACCCAATGATTAGTACCCCACTATCAATCTAACTGGTTATCACTTTGATATAATCAATAAACAATTAATATCAATAAGCTTTTCTAAAAAAATTTAGAGAATATATGGAAAAATCAAGAAGTACCAAGATGTCTTTCTGAACTAGAGGCACAGACTCCCCCCTTCTACCATGCTGGTCCCTGGGGACAATGAGCTCAGATTTAAAGTAGTTGCTACAATCATTCTCTCCACCAAATTTTCTTCCAAATGCATCATAACCACTGAATAAGATATTCTCTTGCTACTAAGATGTCATGTCAATACATTACTGGACTGGGTCCCCAGGACATCCTTGAGACTACACTCTTCCCTTGAATTCAAGAACTGACAAACCGAGGTACTGACCAAAGTTCCTAGACGTCTGGTATTCTGTCATCCTTTCAAAGCTTATAAGTCCCTTTACTCTCTAACATTCATTCACTTAAGATCATGAACAAAACAAAACAGAGACATCATTATTCTCTACCTATCTACAAAACTACCAGTTTTGAAGCTCTCTTTCTGACCCTCTTAAAATAAGTATTCTCTTCCCCTTCCTTTTTTTTTCTTCTTTCTTTATATTATCTCCCTCCATTCCAATCCAACAAACATTTGGTAGATGCCTAGTATGTGAAAGGCATTCTTCTGAGTACTAGGGCTTCAAAGGAAAAAAAAGAAGCAACCAGTTCCTTTTCTTAAAGGAATTTACATTCTTCTGGGGTGGGGAGAGTAAAATAAAACATGTACAGAGATATACAGGTACATGATAATTTGAGGAGAAAAAAATTAATAACAATAAGGTGATTAAGAAATGCAAAAAATGACCCTAGAGATGAGCCTTGAAGGAACTTAAAGATTCTACATGGCAAAGGTGTGTTCCAAGTATGGGGAACAAACAGTCTGGGGAAAGACATGAAAGTGGGAGATTGAAGTGTTTTGGATAAAGGAAGTAGACCATTTGGGATGGAATGAAAAATGTGCAAAAGTGCAATGAGCCTCGAAAGAATGAGCACATAGTTATTCAGCATTTACTATGTGTCAAGTACTGTGCTAAGCACTGGAGAAAGAAAAACCAGAACAAAGACAATCTTATGCAATTTACATTCTTATTGAAGGAAATACTACACATAAGATGGCAGTGGCTAAAGATGGGGGATTTGGACTTCAAAAGTTATAAGGACTCTGAATGGAGTCATAGAGGACTAGACTGGCATACCCTCTGCAGTATTGAAGTTTTCCAGAATTTAAAAGGTGAGTTGGAGGGAGGGGAAGAAGCTATACTCAGTGGCAAAATGGTTGGTGAAAAGATGGTGAGAGAGTAAAGTGAAACACCAGTCTTGACCAGCCAGTCTGATATAGTGGGCTTGCCAAATTAATGAATTTATGCTTTTTCCTACAGATAGCAGGGAATTTTTTAAGATCAAATCTGTGCTCTTAAGAAAAATATTTTGATATGACTATTAAGATTAACTTGGAAAGGAAAAAGACTGGCAGCCAAGAGTCTAATTTGTTGGTCAAGTGGTTGTTTGTTTGTTGTCCTTCATACTTGAAGAAGACAAAAATAACATCACTATGTCACCTATGTCTGACTGTGGCTGATCCAACCAGCTCAGAAGACTCTACTACAGATCAGGTACAAGCAGCAGTATGGACAAGGAGCTGTTGGAATATTTCAAGATAGATAACAATACCTGATCTCTATTAGCAGAGAAAAGAAAAGAAAAGAAATAAACAAAATCAATAAAAGCTGCCAAATGATTGTATATAAGAGGAAAGGGAGAGGGAAGAGTTAAAGCTGACACTTAGAATAAAAACCTACCCCTCAGAAAAGATATTAGTGATTTCAACAGAAATAGGTAAATTTTGAGAAGTATGGGTTTGAGGAGAAAGGAGTTTTGGATGTGTTAACTTTTAGATTCCTGATGGACATTCAAATGGATATTTTAACACACTGTTGGTAATACAAGATTGAAGCTTGACAAGCAAGAAGACATAGTACTAAAAGTACTTGACTTCAGAGGCAGAGGACTTGAGCTCTTCCACATGCAACTTGAGTGGATCTTAAGCAACTCATTTAACCTCGGTCTACCTCAGCTTCCTCTAATGTAAAATGGAGACTAATAATAGCATCTACCTCATATGGTTATGAGGATCAAATGAGAAAACATTTATAAAGCACTTCGAATAGTTTCTGGTATGTAGCAGACACTTAATGAATGCTTATTCTTTTCCTCTTCTCTAGATATCAGTTTCAGCATGGTCCTCTTTAAATCTATGATCCTATCATATTGATAGAAACTAGAAGAACTGAATTTACAGATCTAGTAGTTATCCACATAGAACTAATCATTGAACCCATGAGAGCTGATGAGATCATCAACAGAGAATGTTGAGACAAAAGAAGACACAGGACTAAGCCTTGGGTGACAGATAGGATAATGGCTTTAAAAAAAAAAAGGGAAACAAAGAGAAATCAGATAGATAGAAAAACACAGAGAAGGTACTATCATAAAACCCACAGAGGAGAAAGTAACTAGTAGGAATGAAAGGATGGTCAACAGTGTCAAATACTACAGAGAGATCAAGAAGAATGAGGACCACCACTATGACTTCAACTCATATGTTAATTCTAGACAAATGATTTATATTTATATATATACATATATGTACACACACATATATATGGACACATATATAGGTTTTCTACATATAGATATATACTTATACATAAATAAGTGTGTGTTGTAACAAGGGAATCAAGTCTAAGGAAATTTGAGGTTTACAGTGTATATATACATATATTCATATACAAATCTATTAAAAAACCTTCATTTGAAATGTTTCCCCCTTTATGTCATCATTTAGGCAAGTAGTACCACTATTTACTCAGTCTCCTATATTTGAGCCTTGATATTATCTTTAACTCTTCCCTTTCTCTCATCTCATCTCACCAAGTCTTGTTGATCAGAATTCCAGACTGTTTCTCCGATCCATATCTTCCTTTCTATTATCAGTATGATCACCTTAGTATAAGCCCTTTTTACTACTCCTCAGGTTTACTGTAATAAAGAAAAGAGCTTTACACTTCACTCTCTTCGTCCTCCAATCCACTCTTCATATATCTGGAGACTAGTTTTCTTCATGAGTAGATCAGGTATGTCACTCCTCTGCCAAAGAAAATTTCAATAGCTCCTGATTATCTATAAAGAAAGTTCCAACTCTTTTTACTCAAGGGTCTCCAGTCTAGCATTACAACTACACTAGCTAGCTAACTATCTATAGCCACACTACTACTATATTGCTTGGATCACAATGGAGTCAGTCTGAGCTACCAGTCAATGGACAAGACAAGACCCTAATAGTTCATCATCATTTGTTCCTGTATCCTCTTACTTTTCATCAATGGAGCAGTAGGAGGAAATAATGAGCTATAAATCTGCCCAGGACAAGTCAAACTGCAGTCCCATTGACTTAAAGCCTCTCTAGGAACTTGGTAGGATGTTCTGAAAACCTTCCAAGCTTCTCCTTGATTTCAGAGCGATCTGACATGGAGAAGGGGGTATGAATCCACACTATCCCTTCTCCCACTGCCATCTCTGAGGGTTTTAGGGTCTCTATCCAGGGCTTAAAACTGAGCACCATTCCATGTATGGCAAGGGCTGGGTAGCAGCAATTGTGGCAATGAAAGCCAGGAGGGAAGGGGGAAGATTAATCCGGGGGAGTGCTACAAGAGGAAGCAGTGGTCTAGAAACTGCTAGCAAGGTAGAAGTTGGGATACAGTTCCTGGCAGGGAGAATTTTGCTGGAGGGTTCAGGAGGGGGTCATCTAGGAGACTGAGGAGAATGATGGGTGGTTATCTGGGTAGAAATCCATCCTGTCAAAGCACATCCTGTTTTGTTCTCTGAGTTTTGAATCCTGTGCTAGTGCCATGAATGCTAGAATGTAAGGGATTTCTGTCCATTTCCCCTCTCTCTTGCCCAGCAAGTCCAATTGCAGGACAGCATTATAATTTAGAGTCTCATTTACTGGCCATAGTCCTCCAAATTCTGGAGGATAAGCGGTAAAATACAAGGCATTTCTTTCTTAGATCTTGCAAATTCAAGTTTTTCTAATTGGAAAGGAGACAGCACAAAGGGGCGTCCCATGAGATTGAAAACACTTGTCCCGTAGCAAAGGACAAGGAGACAGATACAGGCACAGTGGCTAAGGTCCCAAAAACAAGAATTAGAGAAGGGGGAATAGAAAAAACCTAGATGTAAAAGCAGAAGGAGTTCTGCCTTGCCTCAAAATTGGCACAGAAGCAATCTGCCCTTGTCCAAGCACAGAAGCAAGAGGAGTCTTACTATGGCCCCAAACTTGAGA